>NC_068445.1:22874250-22881750 GCF_023373465.1 Oncorhynchus keta
CTGTTGTCTTTTCCTCTCTCTGTCTCTGTCTCTCTGTTGTCTTTTCCTCTCCTCTCTCTCTCTTGTCTTTTCCTCTCCTCTCTCTCTCTGTCTCTCTCTTGTCCTTTCCTCTCCCTCTCTCCCTCTCTCTGTCTCTCTGTTGTCTTTTCCTCTCTCCTCCTCTCTCTCTCTCTCTCTCTTCTCTCTCTCTCTCTGTCTCTCGTCTTTTCTCTCTCCTCCTCTCTCTCTCTGTCTCGCTCTTGTCTTTTCCTTTCTCCTCCTTTCTGTCTCTCTCTTGTCTTCTCCTGTCTCGCTCTTGTCTTTTCCTCTCTCTCTCTGTCTCTCTTGTCTTTTCCTCTCTCCTCCTCTCTCTCTCTGTCTCTCTCTTATCTCTGTTCTCTCGTCTTTTCCTCTCTCCTCCTCTCTCTCTCTGTCTCGTCTCTTGTCTTTTCCTTTCTCCTCTCTCTCTGTCTCTCTCTTGTCTTTTCCTTTCTCCTCCCTTTCTGTCTCTCTCTTGTCTTCTCCTGTCTCGCTCTTGTCTTTTCCTCTCTCTCTCTGTCTCTCTTGTCTTTTCCTCTCTCCATCTCTGTCTTTATCTTGTCTTTTCCTTTCTCTCTCTGTCTCTCTCTTGTCTTTTCCTCTCCTCCCCTCTCTCTCTCTGTCTCTATCTTGTCTTTTCCTCTCTCCTCCTCTCTCTCTGTCTCTATCTTGTCTTTTCCTCTCTCTCTCTGTCTCTATCTTGTCTTTTCCTCTCTCTCTGTCTCTCTCTTGTCTTTTCCTCTCCTCCCCTCTCTCTCTCTGTCTCACTCTTGTCTTTTCCTTTCTCCTCCTCTCTCTCTCTTGTCTTTTCCTCTCTCCTCCCCTCTCTCTCTCTGTCTCTCTCTTGTCTCTTCCTCCCTCCTCCTCTCTCTCTCTGTCTCTATCTTGTCTTTTCCTCTCTCCTCCTCTCTCTGTCTCTATCTTCTCTTTTCCTCTCTCTCTCTCAATCTTGTCTTTTCCTCTCTCCTCTCTCTCTTGTATTTTCCTCTCTCTCTTGTCTTTTCCTCTCTCCTCTCCTCCTCTCTCTCTGTCTCGCTTTTGTCTTTTCCCCTCTCTCTCTGTTGTCTTTTCCTCTCCTCTCTCTGTCTCTCGTCTTTTCCTCTCTCCTCCTCTCTCTCTGTCGCTCTGTCTCTCTCATGTCCTTTCCTCTCTCCTCTCTCTCTGTCTCTCTCTTGTCTTTTCCTCTCTCTTTCTCTCTCCCTCTCTCTCTGTGTCTCTCTGTTGTATTTTCCCCTCTCCTCTTTCTCTCTGTCTCGCTCTTGTCTTTTCCTCTCTCTTTCTCTCTCTCTCTCTCTCTGTCGCTGTCTCTCTGTTGTCTTTTCCTCTCTCTCTCTGTCTCTGTCTCTCTGTTGTCTTTTCCTCTCCTCTCTCTCTCTTGTCTTTTCCTCTCCTCTCTCTCTCTGTCTCTCTCTTGTCCTTTCCTCTCCCTCTCTCTGTCTCTCTGTTGTCTTTTCCTCTCTCCTCCTCTCTCTCTCTCTCTCTCTCTCTCTCTGTCTCTCGTCTTTTCCTCTCTCCTCCTCTCTCTCTCTGTCTCGCTCTTGTCTTTTCCTTTCTCCTCCCTTTCTGTCTCTCTCTTGTCTTCTCCTGTCTCGCTCTTGTCTTTTCCTCTCTCTCTCTGTCTCTCTTGTCTTTTCCTCTCTCCTCCTCTCTCTCTCTCTCTGTGTCTCTCGTCTTTTCCTCTCTCCTCCTCTCTCTCTCTGTCTCGCTCTTGTCTTTTCCTTTCTCCTCTCTCTCTCTTGTCTTTTCCTTTCTCCTCCCTTTCTGTCTCTCTCTTGTCTTCTCCTGTCTCGCTCTTGTCTTTTCCTCTCTCTCTCTGTCTCTCTTGTCTTTTCCTCTCTCCATCTCTGTCTTTATCTTGTCTTTTCCTTTCTCCTCCTCTCTCTCTTGTCTTTTCCTCTCTCCTCCTCTCTCTGTCTCTATCTTGTCTTTTCCTCTCTCTCTCTGTCTCTCTCTTGTCTTTTCCTCTCCTCCCCTCTCTCTCTCTGTCTCTATCTTGTCTTTTCCTCTCTCCTCCTCTCTCTCTGTCTCTATCTTGTCTTTTCCTCTCTCTCTCTGTCTCTATCTTGTCTTTTCCTCTCTCTCTCTGTCTCTCTCTTGTCTTTTCCTCTCCTCCCCTCTCTCTCTCTCTGTCTCACTCTTGTCTTTTCCTTTCTCCTCCTCTCTCTCTCTTGTCTTTTCCTCTCTCCTCCCCTCTCTCTCTCTGTCTCTCTCTTGTCTCTTCCTCCCTCCTCCTCTCTCTGTCTCTATCTTGTCTTTTCCTCTCTCCTCCTCTCTCTGTCTCTATCTTGTCTTTTCCTCTCTCTCTCTCAATCTTGTCTTTTCCTCTCTCCTCTCTCTCTTGTATTTTCCTCTCTCTCTTGTCTTTTCCTCTCTCCTCTCCTCCTCTCTCTCTGTCTCGCTTTTGTCTTTTCCCCTCTCTCTCTGTTGTCTTTTCCTCTCCTCTCTCTGTCTCTCGTCTTTTCCTCTCTCCTCCTCTCTCTCTGTGTATTTGTCTCTCTCATGTCCTTTCCTCTCTCCTCTCTCTCTGTCTCTCTCTTGTCTTTTCCTCTCTCTTTCTCTCTCCCTCTCTCTCTGTGTCTCTCTGTTGTATTTTCCCCTCTCCTCTTTCTCTCTGTCTCGCTCTTGTCTTTTCCTCTCTCTTTCTCTCTCTCTCTCTCTGTCGCTGTCTCTCTGTTGTCTTTTCCTCTCTCTCTGTCTCTGTCTCTCTGTTGTCTTTTCCTCTCCTCTCTCTCTCTTGTCTTTTCCTCTCCTCTCTCTCTCTGTCTCTCTCTTGTCCTTTCCTCTCCCTCTCTCCCTCTCTCCCTCTCTCTGTCTCTCTGTTGTCTTTTCCTCTCTCCTCCTCTCTCTCTCTCTCTCTCTCTCTCTCTCTCTGTCTCTCGTCTTTTCCTCTCTCCTCCTCTCTCTCTCTGTCTCGCTCTTGTCTTTTCCTTTCTCCTCCCTTTCTGTCTCTCTCTTGTCTTCTCCTGTCTCGCTCTTGTCTTTTCCTCTCTCTCTCTGTCTCTCTTGTCTTTTCCTCTCTCCTCTCTCTCTCTGTCTTGCTCTTGTCTTTTCCTTTCTCCTCTCTCTCTGTCTCTCTCTTGTCTTTTCCTTTCTCCTCCCTTTCTGTCTCTCTCTTGTCTTCTTCTGTCTCGCTCTTGTCTTTTCCTCTCTCTCTCTGTCTCTCTTGTCTTTTCCTCTCTCCATCTCTGTCTTTATCTTGTCTTTTCCTTTCTCCTCCTCTCTCTCTTGTCTTTTCCTCTCTCCTCCTCTCTCTCTGTCTCTATCTTGTCTTTTCCTCTCTCTCTCTGTCTCTCTCTTGTCTTTTCCTCTCCTCCCCTCTCTCTCTCTGTCTCTATCTTGTCTTTTCCTCTCTCCTCCTCTCTCTCTGTCTCTATCTTGTCTTTTCCTCTCTCTCTCTGTCTCTATCTTGTCTTTTCCTCTCTCTCTCTGTCTCTCTCTTGTCTTTTCCTCTCCTCCCCTCTCTCTCTCTGTCTCACTCTTGTCTTTTCCTTTCTCCTCCTCTCTCTCTCTTGTCTTTTCCTCTCTCCTCCCCTCTCTCTCTCTGTCTCTCTCTTGTCTCTTCCTCCTCCTCCTCTCTCTCTGTCTCTATCTTGTCTTTTCCTCTCTCCTCCTCTCTCTCTGTCTCTATCTTGTCTTTTCCTCTCTCTCTCTCAATCTTGTCTTTTCCTCTCTCCTCTCTCTCTTGTATTTTCCTCTCTCTCTTGTCTTTTCCTCTCTCCTCTCCTCCTCTCTCTCTGTCTCGCTTTTGTCTTTTCCCTCTCTCTCTGTTGTCTTTTCCTCTCCTCTCTCTGTCTCTCGTCTTTTCCTCTCTCCTCCTCTCTCTCTGTCTTTGTCTCTCTCATGTCCTTTCCTCTCTCCTCTCTCTCTGTCTCTCTCTTGTCTTTTCCTCTCTCTTTCTCTCTCCCTCTCTCTCTGTGTCTCTCTGTTGTATTTTCCCCTCTCCTCTTTCTCTCTGTCTCGCTCTTGTCTTTTCCTCTCTCTTTCTCTCTCTCTCTCTCTGTCGCTGTCTCTCTGTTGTCTTTTCCTCTCTCTCTGTCTCTGTCTCTCTGTTGTCTTTTCCTCTCCTCTCTCTCTCTTGTCTTTTCCTCTCCTCTCTCTCTCTGTCTCTCTCTTGTCCTTTCCTCTCCCTCTCTCCCTCTCTCCCTCTCTCTGTCTCTCTGTTGTCTTTTCCTCTCTCCTCCTCTCTCTCTCTCTCTCTCTCTCTCTCTCTCTGTCTCTCGTCTTTTCCTCTCTCCTCCTCTCTCTCTGTCTTGCTCTTGTCTTTTCCTTTCTCCTCTCTCTCTCTGTCTCTCTCTTGTCTTTTCCTTTCTCCTCCCTTTCTGTCTCTCTCTTGTCTTCTCCTGTCTCGCTCTTGTCTTTTCCTCTCTCTCTCTGTCTCTCTTGTCTTTTCCTCTCTCCATCTCTGTCTTTATCTTGTCTTTTCCTTTCTCCTCCTCTCTCTCTCTGTCTTTTCCTCTCTCCTCCTCTCTCTCTGTCTCTATCTTGTCTTTTCCTCTCTCTCTCTCTCTCTCTCTTTTCTTTCCTCTCCTCCCCTCTCTCTCTCTGTCTCTATCTTGTATTTTCCTCTCTCCTCCTCTCTCTCTGTCTCTATCTTGTCTTTTCCTCTCTCTCTGTCTCTATCTTGTCTTTTCCTCTCTCTCTCTGTCTCTCTCTTGTCTTTTCCTCTCCTCCCTCTCTCTCTCTGTCTCCTCTTGTCTTTTCCTTTCTCCTCCTCTCTCTCTCTTGTCTTTTCCTCTCTCCTCCCCTCTCTCTCTGTCTCTCTCTTGTCTCTTCCTCCCTCCTCCTCTCTCTGTCTCTATCTTGTCTTTTTCCTCTCTCCTCCTCTCTCTGTCTCTATCTTGTCTTTTCCTCTCTCTCTCTCAATCTTGTCTTTTCCTCTCTCCTCTCTCTCTTGTATTTTCCTCTCTCTCTTGTCTTTTCCTCTCTCTCTCCTCCTCTCTCTCTGTCTCGCTTTTGTCTTTTCCCCTCTCTCTCTGTTGTCTTTTCCTCTCCTCTCTCTGTCTCTCGTCTTTTCCTCTCTCCTCCTCTCTCTCTGTCGCTCTGTCTCTCTCATGTCCTTTCCTCTCTCCTCTCTCTCTGTCTCTCTCTTGTCTTTTCCTCTCTCTTTCTCTCTCCCTCTCTCTCTGTGTCTCTCTGTTGTATTTTCCCCTCTCCTCTTTCTCTCTGTCTCGCTCTTGTCTTTTCCTCTCTCTTTCTCTCTCTCTCTCTGTCGCTGTCTCTCTGTTGTCTTTTCCTCTCTCTCTGTCTCTGTCTCTCTGTTGTCTTTTCCTCTCCTCTCTCTCTCTTGTCTTTTCCTCTCCTCTCTCTCTCTGTCTCTCTCTTGTCCTTTCCTCTCCCTCTCTCCCTCTCTCTGTCTCTCTGTTGTCTTTTCCTCTCTCCTCCTCTCTCTCTCTGTCTCGCTCTTGTCTTTTCCTTTCTCCTCCCTTTATGTCTCTCTCTTGTCTTCTCCTGTCTCGCTCTTGTCTTTTCCTCTCTCTCTCTGTCTCTCTTGTCTTTTCCTCTCTCCTCCTCTCTCTCTCTCTCTCTCTCTCTCTCTCTGTGTCTCTCGTCTTTTCCTCTCTCCTCCTCTCTCTCTCTCTCTCTCTCTCTCTCTCTCTCTCTCTCTGTCTCTCGTCTTTTCCTCTCTCCTCCTCTCTCTCTCTGTCTCGCTCTTGTCTTTTCCTTTCTCCTCCCTTTATGTCTCTCTCTTGTCTTCTCCTGTCTCGCTCTTGTCTTTTCCTCTCTCTCTCTGTCTCTCTTGTCTTTTCCTCTCTCCTCCTCTCTCTCTCTCTCTCTCTCTCTCTCTCTGTGTCTCTCGTCTTTTCCTCTCTCCTCCTCTCTCTCTCTGTCTCGCTCTTGTCTTTTCCTTTCTCCTCTCTCTCTCTGTCTCTCTCTTGTCTTTTCCTTTCTCCTCCTTTCTGTCTCTCTCTTGTCTTCTCTGTCTCGCTCTTGTCTTTTCCTCTCTCTCTCTGTCTCTCTTGTCTTTTCCTCTCTCCATCTCTGTCTTTATCTTGTCTTTTCCTTTCTCCTCCTCTCTCTCTTGTCTTTTCCTCTCTCCTCCTCTCTCTCTGTCTCTATCTTGTCTTTTCCTCTCTCTCTCCTCTCTCTGTCTCTATCTTGTCTTTTCCTCTCTCTCTCTGTCTCAATCTTGTCTTTTCTTCTCTCTCTCTCTCTCTGTCTCTCTGTCTCTCTTTATTTTCCTCTCTCTCTCCCTCTCTCTGTCTCTCTGTCTCTCTGTTGTCTTTTCCTCTCTCCTCCTCTCTCTCTGTCTCTATCTTGTCTTTTCCTCTCTCCTCCTCTCTCTGTCTCTATCTTGTCTTTTCCTCTCTCTCTCTCAATCTTGTCTTTTCCTCTCTCCTCTCTCTCTTGTATTTTCCTCTCTCTCTTGTCTTTTCCTCTCTCCTCTCCTCCTCTCTCTCTGTCTCGCTTTTGTCTTTCCCCCTCTCTCTGTTGTCTTTTCCTCCTCCTCTCTCTGTCTCTCGTCTTTTCCTCTCTCCTCCTCTCTCTCTGTCGCTCTGTCTCTCTCATGTCCTTTCCTCTCTCCTCTCTCTCTGTCTCTCTCTTGTCTTTTCCTCTCTCTTTCTCTCTCTCTCTCTCTCTGTGTCTCTCTGTTGTATTTTCCCCTCTCCTCTTTCTCTCTGTCTCGCTCTTGTCTTTTCCTCTCTCTTTCTCTCTCTCTCTCTCTCTCTCTCTCTGTCGCTGTCTCTCTGTTGTCTTTTCCTCTCTCTCTGTCTCTGTCTCTCTGTTGTCTTTTCCTCTCCTCTCTCTCTCTTGTCTTTTCCTCTCCTCTCTCTCTCTGTCTCTCTCTTGTCCTTTCCTCTCCCTCTCTCCCTCTCTCTGTCTCTCTGTTGTCTTTTCCTCTCTCCTCCTCTCTCTCTCTCTCTCTCTCTCTCTCTCTCTCTGTCTCTCGTCTTTTCCTCTCTCCTCCTCTCTCTCTCTGTCTCGCTCTTGTCTTTTCCTTTCTCCTCCCTTTCTGTCTCTCTCTTGTCTTCTCCTGTCTCGCTCTTGTCTTTTCCTCTCTCTCTCTCTGTCTCTCTTGTCTTTTCCTCTCTCTCTCTCTGTCTTGCTCTTGTCTTTTCCTTTCTCCTCTCTCTCTGTCTCTCTCTTGTCTTTTCCTTTCTCCTCCCTTTCTGTCTCTCTCTTGTCTTCTTCTGTCTCGCTCTTGTCTTTTCCTCTCTCTCTCTGTCTCTCTTGTCTTTTCCTCTCTCCATCTCTGTCTTTATCTTGTCTTTTCCTTTCTCCTCCTCTCTCTCTTGTCTTTTCCTCTCTCCTCCTCTCTCTCTGTCTCTATCTTGTCTTTTCCTCTCTCTCTCTGTCTCTCTCTTGTCTTTTCCTCTCCTCCCCTCTCTCTCTGTCTCTATCTTGTCTTTTCCTCTCTCCTCCTCTCTCTCTGTCTCTATCTTGTCTTTTCCTCTCTCTCTCTGTCTCTATCTTGTCTTTTCCTCTCTCTCTCTGTCTCTCTCTTGTCTTTTCCTCTCCTCCCTCTCTCTCTCTGTCTCACTC
>NC_068445.1:24579250-24769250 GCF_023373465.1 Oncorhynchus keta
CGCAACAAAGCCTCCTTCACTCACGCTGCCAAGCTTACCCTAGTAAAACTGACTATCCTACCGATCCTCGACTTCGATCTACAAAATGGCTTCCAACACTCTACTCAGCAAACTGGATGCAGTCTATCACAGTGCCATCCGTTTTGTCACTAAAGCACCTTATACCACCCACCACTGCGACTTGTATGCTCTAGTGGCTGGCCCTCACTACATATTCGTCGTCAGACCCACTGGCTCCAGGTCATTTACAAGTCCATGCTAGGTAAAGCTCCGCCTTATCTCAGTTCACTGGTCACGATGGCAACACCCATCCGTAGCACGCGCTCCAGCAGGTGTATCTCACTGATCATCCTAAAGCCAACACCTCATTTGGCCGCCTTTCGTTCCAGTACTCTGCTGCCTGTGACTGGAACGAATTGTAAAATCGCTGAAGTTGGAGACTTTTATCTCCCTCACCAACTTCAAACATCAGCTATCCGAGCAGCTAACCGATCGCTGCAGCTGTACATAGTCTATAGGTAAATAGCTCACCCTTATTCACTGCCTCATTCCCATACTGTTTTTATACTGTTTTTATTTATTTACTTTTCTGCTCTTTTGCACACCAATATCACCAATATCTCTACCTGTACATGCCCATCTGATCATTTATCACTCCAGTGTTAATCTGCAAAATTGTATTATTCGCCTACCTCCTCATGCCTTTTGCACACATTGTATATAGATTGCCCATTTTTTTCTACTGTGTTATTGACTAGTTAATTGTTTACTCCATGTGTAACTCTGTGTTGTCTGTTCACACTGCTATGCTTTATCTTGGCCAGGTCGCAGTTGCAAATGAGAACTTGTTCTCAACTAGCCTACCTGGTTAAATAAAGGTGAAATAAAAAAAAAAAAAAAAAAAATCCACCTGGTCTGATGATTGTATGATGATTGTATGTATTTTCCATGGAGGGCCACATTAGAATATATTTTTGCAATTGCGGGCCAGAATCATATTACATACATACTACTTATTTTACTTTTTTAACATGCACAGAAATAAACCATATCCATGTTCTCCTCTTGGTAGTCATTATTAAACATGCAATGAACTACACAGAGGGGAAGTACACTGCACATTCAGCACCACGGACAGAACTCTTGTTAGCGGGTATGCACAAAAACACAAGAAAGAGAGAGCTCAACATTACATTTAAACTACTCAATCAGTGTGAGGAGTGAAGTCTCTGATTGACATTGACGAGAGCAGTGAAGTCAGGTATAGTTTCTGACGTCGCTATGCGCAGGATTGCTAAGAGGTGAGAGTCAGTAAGAGATGATCTGTGCCTTGACTTGTTATATTTCGTCACTGAAAATGTCTGTTCACATACATAGGTTGACCCAAACAGTACAAACATCTTCTGAGCATGACTCCTAATCTTTGGAAAGTTTTGTTTATCGAGAGATGCATAGAACCTCGTCAGTGACATTGTTTTGAATAGTTCTCCAATCACTGCATCAGACTGAAGATTGATAAGCTCAAGTTGCAGGTCAGTGGGAGCGTTATCCACATTGAAGGTGAAAGGAGAGGAAACCAACAGCATTACATTTTCCAACACTTTGAAGTCCTCAAAATGTGAGAAAACTCACCATTCAAAGCACACAGCAGAGATGAATACTTCTCCCGCTAGTCATCTGATAGGGAACAGACTAGTAGTGTCAGAAGGTGGGTGAGATTGTTGACTTCTACTTGGTGGGACAGGAGGAGTAATTTTCCCTTGAAGGCTTTGACAAGGCTGTACATCTGATGTGCTAAAAGGCCCTTCCCTTGTAGTTTGGAATTAATTTAATTCACGAGGGCCATGATGTCCACGGTGAAGGCAAAATCAGCCAACCATTTTTTATCTTGCAGTTGAGGAAAATCAACATATTTTACTTTCATTTGCAAAAACTCAGCAATCTCCTACTTCAGGTCCCACGCCCTTTTAAGAACCTTCCCCAAACTCAGCCATCTCACATTTGTGTGGTACGGGAGATTTGCAACTTCCAACTGTGAGACAAACTGTCTGTGGTTTAAATATTTAGCTCTTATGAAGTTTACCACTTTAGTGACTGTGTCCACAACATGACTCATTTTCAGAACACATTTACAGAGCACCTCCTGATGAGTAATGCAACGCAGTAAAATTATTTTCTGATCTGGGTTCAGCTCAGCTACTTGATCCTTTTCAAAAGGCCAATGTTTTTTTCTGTCAAGTTTGGGCACCCACCAGTGGTCACACTGGATAACTTTTCAAAACTCAGTCCCAGCTTTGCCACACACTTATTAACCTCCTTCAATAAACATTTCCCTGTGGTTTTGCTCTTAGTTGACTGCACTAAATTTCTAGCTAACTATTATTTATAACTGTGAGTTTTGTGTCAGCCTGTCAGTCACTGTCTGTCCTAGTGCAGTTGTTATTTGTAGGTGTCTTCAAAATAAATGTCACACAAGTGGTGGGAGTTAAATCATTACACAAAGGAGAGTATTCAATGGGCTTTTAATTTGAATTAGTGATGGGCATTCCGGCTCTTTTCAATGAGATTTATATGCACTTTGTTTACATACATTAAAAAGTTATACTTTGAATGCAAATGTTTAATAGCATCCTTTTTCATAACAAACCAATGCATTTTTAAATACATTGTGGTTAAGGTAGAGTATGATTTCATTTAATAATTTAATTATAATTGTTTTAACACCAATCAAAGTCAAACTATTGCAGACTGTTTGACTTGAAAAATCCAAAACATATATTTTTTTAAAGAACCGTTTGGGAGCCAAAAGAGCCGGCTCTTTTTGGTGAGCTGAGCCTTAGACCTTGCCTCATTAACTTGGTACGCCCAGAGAATTGCCCTAAAGGCGGTTATGCCCACTTCTGACCCAAGGGTATAAAACCTGTGAGTTTAGAATTTACGACAGGACTACGTGACCCCAGCTGCAGCAAGGTCTAAAAAAGTCAACGAACCCAGAACGCAACGCAAGTTTGAGGACAAAGAAATCCTTTTCTACCCAAGCTATGATGAGTAGCTGTGTCTAAGCGTGTGAATTCAAGTCGAACCACCTAGCCTCCATCTCCCATCGAATCGTGGTATCTAAAGGGTTTCATTCCTATGCTGTGAGCTCTGAGCTACAGAGCTGTCTGTCCTCAGAAGACCCCATTCCAGAGAAAAGGGTGAGGGAACAGACTCCTAAGCCAAAAAGGACACTGACATCGGGAGGACGAGCAGGGAGGTGCGCAGGAGAAGTGCGTCATCGAACAGTGGAACGGTCCACGCAGAAAATCCTCGGAGATCATCCCCACGTAATTACATCATTATATTCTGACCCATAAGAGCGGCAGTTTGGGGCAAGGCTAGGGTTAGTATAAGCATAGCTGACAAATTCACCCAAATGTATATTTCTCTTGTGTACTTTATTTTTTCTCTCTCTTTTGAAATCCTCATTGTGGGTAACACGCGCCATAGTGTGTTGGCCCGTTATACTAAGTTCTAATCAATAGCCTATAATGTGTTTTGTCTATGTGTATCTTTTATCATAATTTTAGCTTTTTAGTAAGTAAATATTCAACTAAGATTGGTGTGGTATGAATTCATTAGTGAGACCCGGGTCCGTGCAGATTTACAGGCTATACGACGTTCAGAACGAGATTGGTAGAGGCAACTGGTTAATTAGCTGCTGTTGTAAAATCTATATTCGGATATTCTTTGAGTTAATTTGGGAAATAGAAACTCAATTAAAAACTAGTTTTTCTATGGTGCCCCAGGTTAATGAGTTAATAATTGCTTGATTCAGTTAATCACGCAATTAGAAACTTGTAATCATTCGATGAGCAACAGTCGTCACATTAACTAATACAACGTCACAACACCATGTTATAACCAGAAGCACACAGCAATGTTTTTGAGAAGACCCTCTCAGAGGGAATGGATGTGGCCTCTATACAGAGTCTCCCTGTCATGACTTTAGTAAGCCGTGGGTACACAGAGGCCTTATTAGTCCACCAGCTCAGAGGATCTGCAGGAGGGGCTCCTCCAAATAGGATCAGACCTCCATTATAAGATCTGCTGAGGGATTTCTTTGTGCTGCATCCCCAGTTGCTCTCTCGTCGAGCAGCATCCAAAAAGCAGACGTTTGTGGCACTACTGCTGGTGCTTCTGCTCCATCAGATCCCTCTTCTTCCTGTTGCCTGGTGCCTGAGCCAGCTGACTGCTGGGGCTGTCCCTACCTGCTGCTGAGGTTATTCTTTGAAGAGCCTCATCAATCGCTCTGGCATCACTGAAGTCTAACTTCTTAAACCTGGTGTCAAGTGCAGCAGTTTCTGATAGCACGTGATTATATTCCATACTGTGGAACTTTCTGTCCATTGATGAACATAGGGTCACCATCAACTCTGTCACATGTCCTGTGGTTACATTTGCTTCTCTGTGGCGGCTGGCTATGATTCGCTGCAGACCTTTACACAGGAGTATCATTTTTGAACCTGTCACATAGCTGAAAAGAGAGAACAGTAACTTATTAGTTCAACAGGTTCATGTTTTGTCTACTGATACTACATTCTCATATACTACTCATATACAGTTGAAGTTGGAAGTTTACATACACTTAGGTTGGAGTCATTAAAACAAACTTTTCAACCACTCCACACATTTCTTGTTAACAAACTATAGTTTTGGCAAGTCGGTTAGTACATGCACATACTTTGTGCATGACACAAGTCATTGTTTACAGACAGATTATTTCACTGTATCACAATTCCATTGGGTCAGAAGTGTACATACACTAAGTTGACTGTGCCTTTGAACAGCTTGGAAAATTCCAGAAAATGATGTCATGACTTTAGAAGCTTCTGATAGGCTAACTGACATAATTTGAGTCAATTGGAGGTGTACCTGTGGATGTATTTCAAGACCTACCTTCAAACTCAATGCCTCTTTACTTGACATCATGGGAAAGTCAAAAGAAATCAGCCAAGACCTAAAAACAAACTGTAGACCTCCACAAGTCTGGTTCATCTTTGGGAGCAATTTCAAAACGCCTGAAGGTACCACGTTCATCTGTACAAACAATAGTACCCAAGTATAAACGCCATGGGACCACGCAGCCGTCATACCACTCAGGAAGGAGACGTGTTGCACCCCTTCTGAAAAAACCTACACTCGATCCCTCCTATGTCAACAACTACAGACCAGTATCCCTTCTTTCTTTTCTCTCCAAAACTCTTGAACGTGCCGTCCTTGGCCAGCTCTCCCGCTATCTCTCTCAGAATGACCTTCTTGATCCAAATCAGTCAGGTTTCAAGACTAGTCATTCAACTGAGACTGCTCTTCTCTGTATCACGGAGGCGCTCCACACCGCTAAAGCTAACTCTCTCTCCTCTGCTCTCATCCTTCTAGACCTATCGGCTGCCTTCGATACTGTGAACCATCAGATCCTCCTCTCCACCCTCTCCGAGTTGGGCATCTCCGGCGCGGCCCACGCTTGGATTGCGTCCTACCTGACAGGTCGCTCCTACCAGGTGGCGTGGCGAGAATCTCCTCACCACGTGCTCTCACCACTGGTGTCCCCCAGGGCTCTGTTCTAGGCCCTCTCCTATTCTCGCTATACACCAAGTCACTTGGCTCTGTCATAACCTCACATGGTCTCTCCTATCATTGCTATGCAGACGACACACAATTAATCTTCTCCTTTCCCCCTTCTGATGACCAGGTGGCGAATCGCATCTCTGCATGTCTGGCAGACATATCAGTGTGGATGACGGATCACCACCTCAAGCTGAACCTCGGCAAGACGGAGCTGCTCTTCCTCCCGGGGAAGGACTGCCCGTTCCATGATCTCGCCATCACGGTTGACAACTCCACTGTGTCCTCCTCCCAGAGCGCTAAGAACCTTGGCGTGATCCTGGACAACACCCTGTCGTTCTCAACTAACATCAAGGCGGTGGCCCGTTCCTGTAGGTTCATGCTCTACAACATCCGCAGAGTACGACCCTGCCTCACACAGGAAGCGGCGCAGGTCCTAATCCAGGCACTTGTCATCTCCCGTCTGGACTACTGCAACTCGCTGTTGGCTGGGCTCCCTGCCTGTGCCATTAAACCCCTACAACTCATCCAGAACGCCGCAGCCCGTCTGGTGTTCAACCTTCCCAAGTTCTCTCACGTCACCCCGCTCCTCTGCTCTCTCCACTGGCTTCCAGTTGAAACTCGCATCCGCTACAAGACCATGGTGCTTGCCTACGGAGCTGTGAGGGGAACGGCACCTCAGTACCTCCAGGCTCTGATCAGGCCCTACACCCAAACAAGGGCACTGCGTTCATCCACCTCTGGCCTGCTCGCCTCCCTACCGCTGAGGAAGTACAGTTCCCGCTCAGCCCAGTCAAAACTGTTCGCTGCTCTGGCCCCCCAATGGTGGAACAAACTCCCTCACGACGCCAGGACAGCGGAGTCAATCACAACCTTCCGGAGACACCTGAAACCCCACCTCTTTAAGGAATACCTAGGATAGGATAAGTAATCCTTCTCACCCCCCTTTTAAGATTTAGATGCACTATTGTAAAGTGACTGTTCCACTGGATGTCATAAGGTGAATGCACCAATTTGTAAGTCGCTCTGGATAAGAGCGTCTGCTAAATTACTTAAATGTAAATGTAAATGTGTTCTGTCTCCTAGAGATGAACATACTTTGGTGCGAAAAGTAAAAATCAATCCCAGAACAACAGCAAAGGACCTTTTGAAGATGCTAGAGGAAATAAGTACAAAAGTATCTATATCCACAGTAAAACGAGTCCTATATCGACATAACCTGAAAGGCCGCTCAGCAAGGAAGAAGCCACTGCTCCAAAACCGCCATTAAAAAAAACAGAATACGGTTTGCAACTGCACATGGGGACAAAGATCGTACTTTTTGGACAAATGTCCTCTGGTCTGATGACACAGAAATAGAACTGTTTGGTCATAATGATCATCGTTATGTTTGGAGGAAAAAGGGGAATGCTTGCAACCCAACCGTGAAGCACAGGGATGGCAGCATCATGTTGTGGGGGTGCTTTGCTGCAGGAGGGTCTGGTGCACTTCACAAAATAGATGGCATTATGAGGTAGGAAAATTATGTTGATATATTGAAGCAACATCCCAAGACATCAGTCAGGAAGTTAAAGTTTGGTCGCAAATGGGTCTTCCAAATGGACAATGAGCCCAAGCATACTTCCAAAGTTGTGGCAAAATGGCTCAATGACAACAAAGTCAATTTATTGGAGTGGCCATCACAAAGCCCTGACCTCAATCCTAGAGGAACTTTGTGGGCAGAACTGAGAAAGCATGTGAGAGCAAGGAGGCCTACAAACCGGACTCAGGTGGGCCAGAATCCACCCAATTTATTCTGGGAAGCTTGTGGAAGGCTACCTGAAACGTTTGACCCAAGTTAAACAATGTAAAGGCAATGCTACCAAATACTAACTGAGTGTATGTAAACTTCTGACCCAGTGGGAATGTGATGAAAGAAATAAAAAGCTTAAATAAATGATTCTCTCTGCTATTATCTCTACTATTATTATGACATTTCACATTCTTAAAATAAGTGGTGATCCTAATTGACCTAAGACAGGGAATTTTTACTCAGATTAATTGTCAGGAATTGTGAAAAACGGAGTTTAACTGTATTTGGCTAAATTGTATGTAAACTTCCGACTTCAACTGTACATATATAACACTGGATTAAATAATGAGGTAGTAATAACTGCTTACTGTACCTCTCTCCACTGATCTCCACAGGGACCTGCTCAAAGGGTTCCAGGACTCTGCAAACCTCCTCAACCACCTCCCATTCCTCTTGGGTCAGAGCATCAACAGGTGCATTGGTGATGGCCAGTGTAGAGATGATGGCATCCTTTAACTCAAGAAACTGCTTCAACATATAAAATGTTGAATTCTACCTTGTAGTGCAGTCTTGTTTAAGCCTCAGCTCAGGCATCCCCATCTGACATTGTGTAGACTTTAGTTTTTCAGCACCTACTGTGCTCCTGTGGAAGTATTCTACAGCTGCTTTCACTTTGTCCACAGGGGGCTTCATCACCTTCAGAGCATCTCTTACAATCAGGTTGATTGTGTGGGCATGGATGATGGTTCCATTTTAACATTTTCATGGCTTTGGTTATGTTAGCTGCATTGTCAGACCACTTCTCCGTCTACTTGCCATTCTCTGGCCATTCTCAACAGTTCCTCTGCCAAGTTCTCTGAGGTGTGTCTGTCGCTGAACTTAAAGCAGTCCAGAAGACAGCTAGACATTGAAAAATCTTCAATGAAGTGACATATAACCAACATGTAAGACGTGGTTGCTCTTGATGTTCAGCAGTCAGTGGTAAGGCAAACTGCAGTAGCTTTTTGGACTCTTTCCCACACTGAAGCCTGTGTGCTCTCGTACAGTTGTGGAATAAGTGATTTTGAAAGGGTTTTCCTGCTTGGAATTGTGTACATTGAATTTAAACTATTGCTATAATTTCTAAAACCTCTGTACTCCACGATTGAAAATGGCTGGAAATCGGTGGCAATCATTTTTTAAATGTTATTTATTTTTTATTTCACCTTTATTTAACCAGGTAGGCAAGTTGAGAACAAGTTCTCATTTACAATTGCGACCTGGCCAAGATAAAGCAAAGCAGTTGGACACATACAACGACACAGAGTTACACATGGAGTAAAACAAACATACAGTCAATAATACAGTATAAACAAGTCTATATACAATGTGAGCAAATGAGGTGAGAAGGGAGGTAAAGGCAAAAAAGGCCATGGTGGCAAAGTAAATACAATATAGCAAGTAAAACACTGGAATGATAGTTTTGCAATGGAAGAATGTGCGAAGTAGAAATTAAAAATAATGGGGTGCAAAGGAGCAAAATAAATAAATAAATTAAATACAGTTGGGAAAGAGGTAGTTGTTTGGGCTAAATTATAGGTGGGCTATGTACAGGTGCAGTCATCTGTGAGCTGCTCTGACAGTTGGTGCTTAAAGCTAGTGAGGGAGATAAGTGTTTCCATTTTCAGAGATTTTTGTAGTTCGTTCCAGTCATTGGCAGCAGAGAACTGGAAGGGGAGGCGGCCAAAGAAAGAATTGGTTTTGGGGGTGACTAGAGAGATATACCTGCTGGAGCATGTGCTACAGGTAGGAGATGCTATGGTGACCAGCGAGCTGAGATAAGGGGGGACTTTACCTAGCAGGGTCTTGTAGATGACATGGAGCCAGTGGGTTTGGCGACGAGTATGAAGCGAGGGCCAGCCAACGAGAGCGTACAGGTCGCAATGGTGGGTAGTATATGGTGCTTTGGTGACAAAACGGATTGCACTGTGATAGACTGCATCCAATTTGTTGAGTAGGGTATTGGAGGCTATTTTGTAAATGACATCGCCAAAGTCGAGGATCGGTAGGATGGTCAGTTTTACAAGGGTATGTTTGGCAGCATGAGTGAAGGATGCTTTGTTGCGAAATAGGAAGCCAATTCTAGATTTAACTTTGGATTGGAGATGTTTGATATGGGTCTGGAAGGAGAGTTTACAGTCTAACCAGATACCTAAGTATTTGTAGTTGTCCACGTATTCTAAGTCAGAGCCGTCCAGAGTAGTGATGTTGGTGCAGGTAGCGATCGGTTGAAGAGCATGCATTTAGTTTTACTTGTATTTAAGAGCAATTGGAGGCCACGGAAGGAGAGTTGTATGGCATTGAAACTTGCCTGGAGGGTTGTTAACACAGTGTCCAAAGAAGGGCCAGAAGTATACAGAATGGTGTCGTCTGCGTAGAGGTGGATCAGAGACTCACCAGCAGCAAGAGTGACCTCATTTATGTATACAGAGAAGAGAGTCGGTCCAAGAATTGAACCCTGTGGCACCCCCATAGAAACTGCCAGAGGTCCGGACAGCAGACCCTCCGATTTGACACACTGAACTCTATCAGAGAAGTAGTTGGTGAACCAGGCGAGGCAATCATTTGAGAAACCAAGGCTGTCGAGTCTGCCGATGAGGATGTGGTGATTGACAGAGTCGAAAGCCTTGGCCAGATTAATGAATACGGCTGCACAGTAATGTTTCTTATCGATGGCGGTTAAGATATCGTTTAGGACCTTGAGCGTGGCTGAGGGGCACCCATGACCAGCTCTGAAACCAGATTGCATAGCAGAGAAGGTATGGTGAGATTCGAAATGGTCGGTAATCTGTTTGTTGACTTGGCTTTCGAAGACCTTAGAAAGGCATGGTAGGATAGATATAGGTCTGTAGCAGTTTGGGTCAAGAGTGTCCCCCCCTTTGAAGAGGGGGATGACCGCAGCTGCTTTCCAATCTTTGGGAATCTCAGATGACACGAAAGAGAGGTTGAACAGGCTAGTAGTAGGGGTGGCAACAATTTCGGCAGATAATTTTAGAAAGAAAGGGTCCAGATTGTCTAGCCCGGCTGATTTGTAGGCGTCCAGATTTTGCAGCTCTTTCAGAACATCAGCTGAATGGATTTGGGAGAAGGAGAAATGGGGAAGGCTTGGGCGAGTTGCTGTTGGGGGTGCAGTGCTGTTGACCGGGGTAGGAGTAGCCAGGTGGAAAGCATGGCCAGCCGTAGAAAAATGCTTATTGAAATTCTCAATTATGGTGGATTTATCAGTGGTGACAGTGTTTCCTATCTTCAGTGCAGTGGGCAGCTGGGAGGAGGTGTTCTTATTCTCCATGGACTTTACAGTGTCCCAGACATTTTTTGAGTTAGTGTTGCAGGAAGCAAATTTCTGTTTGAAAAAGCTAGCTTTGGCTTTTCTAACTGCCTGTGTATAATGGTTTCTAGCTTCCCTGAACAGCTGCATATCACGGGGGCTGTTCGATGCTAATGCAGAACGCCATAGGATGTTTTGTGTTGGTTAAGGGCAGTCAGGTCTGGGGAGAACCAAGGGCTATATCTGTTCCTGGTTCTAAATTTCTTGAATGGGGCATGTTTATTTTAGCCAATGCAATATCAATTTGGCCTTGTTTTTCTACAGACATAGACTTTGGCATAAACTGGTCCATAGAAGACTGCGTTGCTGTGGGTCGCGGAGTAGGCCTACTTGACTGAGTGGCTACATCTCCACCTGTGGAGGTGCTGGCTCCACCACTATCACTAGCAGGCCCACTACTTTCTCGAAGCTCCAGCTACAGCTAGCTTCACAGTTGGGTACACAGTTCGGATATGCCGGTGTAGGTTATGTGTAGAACCGGCTTTATATGAGATTTTGTTTTGGCAAATTCTACACTATGCTCTAACATTGTTTACATTATTAAAATGCATCCAAATGCTACTGTGCTTCCGACTCATTTTCCAGCTGTTGTTTACACAGCTGTCCTTCCTCTCTCTCCTCGGCTGCTAAGTGTGTGACTGAGTGAGTTAGCTTGACACTTAGAGCCGACCCGTTTGCGAATAACCCATCACTAATTTGAATAACAAATACGTTTTTCAAAACTTTACTATAGCAAATTCATTGATCTGATTTCGTGGGACGTATTGAATCAGGTCGTGGGCCGCATACGGCCCCTGGCCGGCCTTTGTCCAGGCCCCCTACCTTTCAGACAGAAAGAAAAGTTGGCAAAATGTTGGCAGCATCTTAAAGTTGCCAGTAAATGTCTTAGTAGGTTTATATGTTTGGTCAGTCAGTGTGGCTGTTAGACCAGTGTGGCGGAGACTGGAGAAGAGACAGAGGGAGACTGGGAGTGCCTGGGAGGCAGCATTACACTGGATGGATTATTTCATGGTTGCAGGCGTCAGGTATTTAACACTGCTTATGCAACCCTGTTCCCCAACACCAACATCAATCTAGGTTAGTTTGAAACTGAGTGGCTCACAGCTATATAGGGCCTTAGGAAACATTATTTTACTTCATTTCACACAACTAAAGTAGCTGGGGTATTTTTGCCAAATAAATGTTCAGTGTGAGCGAAGCCAAGGAAAGCTAGTTTTAAAGACTGAGTACTGTGTTGTTGCTCGACAAGCAGGTTTCCACAGGCAATTCCTTTGATATATGCTTCTGTAGTAGAGTAGAGTTCACGTACTAGTGAGTTCAATACTAAACCTGCCACAAAGAGACTTAATGCCTGTATCTCTCTCTCTCCCAATGTCTCTCTCCATCACTCTCCCTTTCCCTCATCCAACTTTCTCTCCCTCCTGCCCCATTAAAGTTGGCTAATTAAAACCAATCCATTCCCTTCTTTGGGGAGGTGCTCCACTTCAACTGGCTCCGGTTCCCACATTTATTATCTTCCCCGTGGGAACACCAGGCATCAATCAGAGGTTACCAAGGCCCCTCGGTTTCCTGCAACAAGGGAGGAGGAAGAAGGGAGAGGGGGGGTAGAGGAGGAGGAAGATAGGCGAGGGGAGGGAAAGAGAGGAAGGGTGTTCATTTGTGGATTAAGGATGTCAGTAATCAGCATGTATCAGAGTGATAGGCTGTAATAGGGTTGTATAAGATCTCTACAGGGGAAGGCCACACAGAATCAGCATATACACATAGGTAGGTCAGCCCTATACTAGCTATGTACCAAAACCGCCTCTCTCTCTCTAAACAAGGCCACATGAATTGGAAACCACTGGGGCCAGCAAATATACACTCAGTGGTACACCACCCCGTTCACGAAAATGGTTCGCTTCTACAGACAGTGAGTGATGTCATGTGGCCGTGGCTTACTATATGAAGCAGGCACCCAGGCATCGAGGCATTCAGTTACTGTTCGATTTAATGTTAGAATGGGCGAGACGAGTAATCAAGCGACTTTGAGCACGATATGATCATCGGTGCCAGGCGCACCGGTTCCAGTATCTCAGAAACGGCCGGCCTCCTGGGCTTTTCATGCTTGCCATTTCCCAAAAAACATCCAGTCAGTGGTAGTCCTGTGGGCAAAAACATCTCATTGATGAGAGGTCTAAGGAGAATGGCAAGAATAGCTGTATTTTTTAGATTCATGCCATGAGCTTTCAACCAACGACGTGATTGGTTGATTGATCCTGCTTGTCGTGTCACGTTGTCACGCCCTGACCTTAGAGCTTTTTGTGTCTCTATTTTGGGTTGGTCAGGGTGTGATTTGGGTGGGCATTCTATGTTCCCTTTTCTATGTTTTTGTATTTCTTTGTTTTGGCCGGGTATGGTTCTCAATCAGGGACAGCTGTCTATTGTTGTCTCTGATTGGGAACCATACTTAGGTAGCTTTTTCCCACATGGTTTTTGTGGGTAGTTTATTTCTGTTTAGTGTTTTGCACCTTACAGGACTGATTCGGTTATTCTCTTTGTTATTTTTGTTGTAGTGTTCAGTTAAAATAAAAGCATGAACACTTAGCACGCTGCGCTTTGGTCCAATGATTCCTCTTCCTCTTCTTCAGACGACGAAAGTCGTTACACATGTATACTCCCTCTCCGGTCTCTAGGTCATCAGGCTGCTGATTATCCCACACACCTGTCACCATCGTCTCGCGCACCTGCGCCTCATGACACTCACCTGGACTCCACCTCCTTGATTATCTTCCCTATATCTGTCGCTCCCCTTGGTTCTTTCCTCTGGAGTTATTGGAATAAACAAACATACAGTGAATAATACAATAGAGAAAGTCCATTACAGTGTTGCAAATAAGGTAGGATATAAAGTGAGGCAATAAATACGCCATTGTGGCAAAATTATTACAGTATGGCAAATTAAACACTGGGGTGATAGATGTGCAGAAGATAAGCGTGCAAGTAGCGGTACTGGGGTGCAAAGGAGCAAAATAAATAACAATATGGTGATGAGGTAGTTGGATGGGCTATTTACAGATTGGCTATGTACAGGTGCAATGATTGATCCTGCTCCTGATTATGCCTCCTCAACCCTCCTCTCCTCCCTTTCTGCATCCTTTGACTCTCTATGTCCCCTATCCTCCAGGCCGGCTCGGTCCTCCCCTCCCGCTCCGTGGCTCGACGACTCATTGCGAGCTCACAGAACAGGGCTCCGGGCAGCCGAGCGGAAATGGAGGAAAACTCGCCTCCCTGCGGACCTGGCATCCTTTCACTCCCTCCTCTCTACATTTTCCTCCTCTGTCTCTGCTGCTAAAGCCACTTTCTACCACTCTAAATTCCAAGCATCTGCCTCTAACCCTAGGAAGCTCTTTGCCACCTTCTCCTCCCTCCTGAATCCTCCCCCTCCTCCCTCTCTGCAGATGACTTCGTCAACCATTTTGAAAAGAGGGTCGACGACATCCGATCCTCGTTTACTAAGTCAAACGACACCGCTGGTTCTGCTCACACTGCCCTACCCTGTGCTCTGACCTCTTTCTCCCCTCTCTCTCCAGATGAAATCTCGCGTCTTGTGACGGCCGGCCGCCCAACAACCTGCCCGCTTGACCCTATCCCCTCCTCTCTTCTCCAGACCATTTCCGGAGACCTTCTCCCTTACCTCACCTCGCTCATCAACTCATCACTGACCGCTGGCTACGTCCCTTCCGTCTTCAAGAGAGCGAGAGTTGCACCCCTTCTGAAAAAACCTACACTCGATCCCTCCGATGTCAACAACTACAGACCAGTATCCCTTCTTTCTTTTCTCTCCAAAACTCTTGAACGTGCCGTCCTTGGCCAGCTCTCCCGCTATCTCTCTCAGAATGACCTTCTTGATCCAAATCAGTCAGGTTTCAAGACTAGTCATTCAACTGAGACTGCTCTTCTCTGTATCACAGAGGCGCTCCGCACTGCTAAAGCTAACTCTCTCTCCTCTGCTCTCATCCTTCTAGAACTATCGGCTGCCTTCGATACTGTGAACCATCAGATCCTCCTCTCCACCCTCTCCGAGTTGGGCATCTCCGGCGCGGCCCACGCTTGGATTGCATCCTACCTGACAGGTCGCTCCTACCAGGTGGCGTGGCGAGAATCTGTCTCCTCACCACGCGCTCTCACCACTGGTGTCCACCAGGGCTCTGTTCTAGGCCCTCTCCTATTCTCGCTATACACCAAGTCACTTGGCTCTGTCATAACCTCACATGGTCTCTCCTATCATTGCTATGCAGACGACACACAATTAATCTTCTCCTTTCCCCCTTCTGATGACCAGGTGGCGAATCGCATCTCTGCATGTCTGGCAGACATATCAGTGTGGATGACGGATCACCACCTCAAGCTGAACCTCGGCAAGACGGAGCTGCTCTTCCTCCCGGGAAGGACTGCCCGTTCCATGATCTCGCCATCACGGTTGACAACTCCATTGTGTCCTCCTCCCAGAGCACTAAGAACCTTGGCGTGATCCTGGACAACACCCTGTCGTTCTCAACCAACATCAAGGCGGTGGCCCGTTCCTGTAGGTTCATGCTCTACAACATCCGCAGAGTACGACCCTGCCTCACACAGGAAGCGGCGCAGGTCCTAATCCAGGCACTTGTCATCTCCCGTCTGGATTACTGCAACTCGCTGTTGGCTGGGCTCCCTGCCTGTGCCATTAAACCCCTACAACTCATCCAGAACGCCGCAGCCCGTCTGGTGTTCAACCTTCCCAAGTTCTCTCACGTCACCCCGCTCCTCCGCTCTCTCCACTGGCTTCCAGTTGAAGCTCGCATCCGCTACAAGACCATGGTGCTTGCCTACGGAGCTGTGAGGGGAACGGCACCTCAGTACCTCCAGGCTCTGATCAGGCCCTACACCCAAACAAGGGCACTGCATTCATCCACCTCTGGCCTGCTCGCCTCCCTACCACTGAGGAAGTACAGTTCCCGCTCAGCCCAGTCAAAACTGTTCGCTGCTCTGGCCCCCCAATGGTGGAACAAACTCCCTCACGACGCCAGGACAGCGGAGTCAATCACCACCTTCCGGATGACACCTGAAACCCCACCTCTTTAAGGAATACCTAGGATAGGATAAAGTAATCCTTCTCACCCCCCCCCCCCTTAAAAGATTTAGATGCACTATTGTAAAGTGGCTGTTCCACTGGATGTCATAAGGTGAATGCACCAATTTGTAAGTCGCTCTGGATAAGAGCGTCTGCTAAATGACTTAAATGTAAATGTAAATATGGGAGCTGCTCTGACAGCTGGTGCCTAAAGCTAGTGAGGGAGATGTGAATCTCCAGCTTACGAGGGTATGTTTGGCAACATGAGTGAAGAATGCTTTGTGACGAAATTGGAAGCAGATTCTAGATTTCATTTTGGATTGGAGATACTTAATGTGAGTCTGGAAGGAGAGTTTACAGTCTAACCAGACACTTAGGTATTTGTAGTTGTCCACATATTCTAAGTCAGAACCGTCCAGAGTAGTGATGCTGGACGGGTGGGTAGGTGTGGGCAGCGATCGGTTGAAGAGCATGCATTTAGTTTTGCTTGCATTTCAGAGCAGTTGGAGGCCAAGGAAGGAAAATTGTATGGCATTGAAGCTCGTCTGCAGGTCAGATAACACAGTGTATAAAGATGGACCATGTAACGGCCATTGTTGGTGGAAGAAGGTGAGGACCAAGGTGCAGCGTGGTATGTGTCCATATTTATTCAAATGAACACGGAAATAACAAAAATACCAAAGAGAAACGACCGAAAACAGTTCTGTCTGGTGCAGACACACAACAGAAAACAATCATCCACAAAACACAATAGAAAACAGGCTCCCGAAATAGGGTTCTCAATCAGGGAAAACGATTGACAGCTGCCTGTAATTGAGAACCATACCAGGCCAAACACAGAAATAGCTAATCATAGAAAAACTAACATAGAAAACCCACCCAACTAAAACAAAGACATAACAAAAGAACTAAGGTCAGAACGTGACAGGCCAGAAGTATACAGAATGGTGTCGTCTGCGTAGAGGTGGATCAGAGAATCACCAACCGCAAGAGCGACATCATTGATGTATACAGAGAAATGAGTCGGCCCGAGGATTGAACCATGTGGCACCCCCATAGAGACTACCAGAAGTCTGAACAACAGGCCCTCCGATTTGACACTCTGAACTCTTTCAGAGAAGTAGTTGGTGAACCAGGTGAGGCAGTCATTTGAGGGTGTTGAGTCTGCCGATAAGAATATGGTGATTGACAGAGTCAAAAGCCTTGGCCAGGGTGATGAAGACAGCTGCACAGTATTGTCTCTTATTGATGGCGGTTATGATATCGTTTGAGCATGGCTGAGGTGTACCCGTGACCAGCTCGGAAACCCGATTGCATAGTGGAGAAGGTACGATGGGATTCGAAATGGTCGGTTATCTGTTTGTTAACTTGGCTTTCAAAGACCTTAGAAAGGCAGGGTAGGATAGATATAGGTTTGTAGCAGTTTGGGTCTAGAGTGTCTCCCCCTTTGAAGAGGGGAATGACCGCAGAAGCTTTCCAATCTTTGGTGGATCTCAGACGATTCGAAAGAAAGAGCATTGAACAAGCTAGTAATATGGGTTGCAACAATTTCGGCTGATCATTTTAGGAAGAGAGGGTCCAGATTGTCTAGCCCTGCTGATTTGTAGGGGTCCAGATTTTGCAGCTCTTTCAGAACATCATCTATCTGGATTTGGGTGAAGGAGAAATGGGGGAGGCTTGGGCAAGTTGGGCAAGAGGCTCTGCATCTGTCCTCGTGCTCCTAGACCTTAGTGCTGCTTTTGATACCATCGATCACCACATTCTTTTGGAGAGATTGGAAACCCAAATTGGTCTACACGGACATGTTCTGGCCTGGTTTAGGTCTTATCTGTCGGAAAGATATCAGTTTGTCTCTGTGAATGGTTTGTCCTCTGACAAATCAACTGTAAATGTCGATGTTCCTCAAGGTTCTGTTTTAGGACCACTATTGTTTTCACTATATATTTTACCTCTTGGGGATGTTATTCGAAAACATAATGTAAACTTTCACTGCTATGCGGATGACACACAGCTGTACATTTCAATGAAACATGGTGAAGCCCCAAAATTGCCCTCGCTAGAAGCATGTGTTTCAGACATAAGGAAGTGGATGGCTGCAAACTTTCTACTATTAAACTCGGACAAAACAGAGATGCTTGTTCTAGGTCCCAAGAAACAAAGAGATCTTCTGTTGAATCTGACAATTAATCTTAATGGTTGTACAGTCGTCTCAAATAAAACTGTGAAGGACCTCGGCGTTACTCTGGACCCTGATCTCTCTTTTGAAGAACATATCAAGACCATTTCGAGGACAGCTTTTTTCCATCTACGTAACATTGCAAAAATCAGAAACTTTCTGTCCAAAAATGATGCAGAAAAATGAATCCATGCTTTTGTCACTTCTAGGTTAGACTACTGCAATGCTCTATTTTCCGGCTACCCGGATAAAGCACTAAATAAACTTCAGTTAGTGCTAAATACGGCTGCTAGAATCCTGACTAGAACCAAAAAAAATTTGATCATATTACTCCAGTGCTAGCCTCTCTACACTGGCTTCCTGTCAAAGCAAGGGCTGATTTCAAGGTTTTACTGCTAACCTACAAAGCATTACATGGGCTTCTCCTACCTACCTCTCTGATTTGGTCCTGCCGTACATACCTACACGTACGCTACGGTCACAAGACGCAGGCCTCCTAATTGTCCCTAGAATTTCTAAGCAAACAGCTGGAGGCAGGGCTTTCTCCTATAGAGCTCCATTTTTATGGAACGGTCTGCCTACCCATGTCAGAGACGCAAACTCGGTCTCAACCTTTAAGTCTTTACTGAAGACTCATCTCTTCAGTGGGTCATATGATTGAGTGTAGTCTGGCCCAGGAGTGGGAAGGTGAACGGAAAGGCTCTGGAGCAACGAACCGCCCTTGCTGTCTCTGCCTGGCCGGTTCCCCTCTTTCCACTGGGATTCTCTGCCTCTAACCCTGTTACGGGGGCTGAGTCACTGGCTTGCTGGGGCTCTCTCGTGCCGTCCCTGGGGGGGGGGGTGGGTTGATTCACTGTTGTGGTCGGCCTGTCTGGGTTGGCGCCCCCCCCCCTTGGGTTGTACCGTGGCGGAGATCTTTGTGGGCTATACTCGGCCTTGTCTCAGGATGATAAGTTGGTGGTTGAAGATATCCCTCTAGTGGTGTGGGGGCTGTGCTTTGGCAAAGTGGGTGGGGTTATATCCTTCCTGTTTGGCCCTGTTTGGCCCTCTCCTGACCCCTCCTGTCTCAGCCTCCAGTATTTATGCTGCAGTAGTTTATGTGTTGGGGGGCTAGGGTCAGTTTGTTATATCTGGAGTACTTCTCCTGTCCTATTCGGTGTCCTGTGTGAATCTAAGTGTGCGTTCTCTAATTCTCTCCTTCTCTCTTTCTTTCTCTCTCTCGGAGGACCTGAGCCCTAGGACCATGCCCCAGGACTACCTGACATGATGACTCCTTGCTGTCCCCAGTCCATCTGGCCATGCTGCTGCTCCAGTTTCAACTGGCCTGGGCCCTAGGACCATGTCCCAGGACTACCTGACATGATGACTCCTTGCTGTCCCCAGTCCACCTGGCCATGCTGCTGCTCCAGTTTCAACTGTTCTGCCTTACTATTATTCAACCATGCTGGTCATTTATGAACATTTGAACATCTTGGCCACGTTCTGTTATAATCTCCACCCGGCACAGCCAGAAGAGGACTGGCCACCCCACATATGCTCTCTCTAATTCTCTCTTTCTTTCTCTCTCTCGGAGGACCTGAGCCCTAGGACCGTGCCCCAGGACTACCTGACATGATGGCTCCTTGCTGTCCCCAGTCCACCTGACTGTGCTGCTGCTCCAGTTTCAACTGTTCTGCCTTATTATTATTCGACCATGCTGGTCATTTATGAACATTTGAACATCTTGGTCATGTTCTGTTATAATCTCTACCCGGCACAGCCAGAAGAGGACTGGCCACCCCACATAGCCCGGTTCCTCTCTAGGTTTCTTCCTAGGTTTTGGCCTTTCTAGGGAGTTTTTCCTAGCCACTGTGCTTTTACACCTGCATTGTTTGCTGTTTGGGGTTTTAGGCTGGGTTTCTGTACAGCACTTTGAGATATCAGCTGATGTACGAAGGGCTATATAAATACATTTGATTTGATTTGATTTGATTTGAAGTTGCAGTGAGGGGTGCAGGGCTGTTGACCGGGGTCGGGGTAGCCAGGTGGAGAGCATGGCCAGTCCGAGGTCGGCGGCGAGGGTCGCCACTCTAAAGAGGGCATGGAAGCGGGCTAAGAGGCAGACAAGGACTATGGTGGAGTGGGGTCTACGTCCTGCGCCAGGGCCGCCACCGCGGACAGACACCCACCGAGACCCTCCCCTAGCCTCAGTGCAGTGGGCATCTGGGAGGAGGTGCTCTTATTCTCCATAGACTTTACAGTGTCCCAGAACTTTTTGGGGTTAGTGTTACAAGATGCAAATTTCTGTTTGAAAAAGCTAGCCTTTGCTTTCCTAACTGCCTTTCCTAATATTGTTTCCTAACTTCCCTGAAAAGTTGCATATCGCGGGGGCTATTCCATGTTAATGCAGTACGCCACAGGATGTTTTTGTGCTGTGCTGTTCCTGGTTCTACATTTTTTGAATGGGGCATGCTTATTTAAGATGGTGAGGAAAGCACTTACATTTTTTTTACCCCAATTTCGTAGTATCCAATTGTTGGATACTATCTTGTCTCATCGCTACAACTCTTGTACGGGCTCGGGAGAGATGAAAGTTGAACGTCATGCGTCCTCCGATACACAACCCAACCAAGCCTCACTGCTTCTTAACACAGCGCGCATCCAACCCGGAAGCCAGCCGCACCAATGTGTCGGAGGAAACACTGTGCACCTGGCAACCTTGGTTAGCGCTCACTGCGCCCGGCCTGCCACAGGAGTCGCTGGTGCGCGATGAGACAAGGATTCCCTACCAGCCCAGAAACCCTCCCTAACCCAGACGACACTAGGCCAATTGTGCGTCGCCCCACGGACCTCCCGGTCGCGGTTCGCCTGGGCGCGAACCCAGAGTCTCTGGTGGCACAGCTGGAGCTGCAGTACAGCATCCTTAACCACAGCGCCACCCGGGAGGCCCCCAGGAAAGCACTTTTAAAGAACAACCAGGCGTCCTCTACTGAAGGAATGAGGTCAATATCCTTCCAGGATACCTGGGCCAGGTCGATTAGAAATGACTGCTCGCTGAAGTGTTTTAGGGAGCGTTTGACAGTGATGAGGGGTGGTCGCTTGACCACAGACCCATTACGGACGCAGGCAATGAGGCAGTTATTGCTGAGATCCTGGTTGAAGACAGCAGAGGTGTATTTGGAGGGCAGGTTGGTTAGGATGATATGAGGGTGCCCGTGCTTACGGATTTGGGTTTGTACCTGGTGGGTTCATTGATAATTTGTGTGAGATTGAGAGCATCAAGCTTAGATTGTAGGATGGCCGGGGTGTTAACCTCTCTAGGGTAGGGGGCAGCATTCAGAATTTTGAATGAAAAGCATTCCATTCAGCATTCCATTCAGGAAGTAGTTTTTGTTTTGTTTTTGTAGTTTTCTATTCAATGCCATTACAGTATCCATTGACTTAGGACTCCATTTAACAGTTCCTATGCCTTCCACTAGATGTCAACCATCTTTAGAAATCGTTTCAGGCTTGTATTCTTATAAATGAGAGAGTAAGACCAGTCTGAATGAGTGGACCCTAACGTGACGCAGAGTTTTTTCAGGCGCATGTGCATTACTTGTTTACATTTTATATTGACAACGTTATTGTCCGGTTGAAAAATTATAGATCATTTAGGCTAAAAAACAACCTAAGGATTGAATATAAACATCGTTTGACATGTTTCTATGAACTTTACGGATACAATTTAGATTTTCTGTCTGTTTGTTTTGACTGAGTTTGAGCCTGTGTATTACTGAAGAAATCATTTTCACACACGAGACAATGCATCTGCCAACACATTATCAGAACCCTTTTTGTGGCGGATCTCCAAATTATAATTTTGTGCAATCAGCGCCCAACGCATAAGGCGCTGGTTCTGGTTGTACATTCGGTGGAGAAAAACTAAGGGGTTATGGTCAGTATATACAATTACGGGTAGGGCACTGGAACCAATATATACTTCAAAGTATTGCAGAGCCAACAACAAAGCAAGAGCTTCTTGTTCTATTGTCGCATAGTTTGTTTGACATTTAGTAAATTTACGTGAAAAATAACAAACGGGATGATCCACTCCACTCTTGTCCTGCTGCAGTAGAACAGCACCAGCACCTCTGGCACTAGCATCTACCTCAAGTTTGAACGGTTGTTCAAAATCTGGAGCAGCAAGTACAGGTGTACTACATAAGAGTGCTTTCGCTGATTCAAAAGCTCTCTTACAATCAGGGGACCACACAAATGATCTAGCCGGACTAAGCAAAATCGGTCAATGGAGCAACTACCGCAGATACATTTTTACAGAAGCTACGGTAGTAGCCAACCATCCCTAAAAAGCGGCGTAGCTCTCGGCGTAGCTCTCATCTCACCTCATCCCTCAGTATCTTCCTCTTGGAAGCGTTGATACGATATGGGTGTTGCTTGATAGGTGTAGCATTTCCAACATTAATGTCATGTTCCAACACATTTGTGCGAGTAGGAACGTCATTAAAGAGACTTGGAAAACTGTGTAGTAGCCTCACAATATCATTGGCCTGTCCATCCGTTAAATGAACCAGACCGGATTGGATAGACAGCAGCATTTCTGAGTTGGGCAATCTAACACACTGCTGCTGAGTATTGCGCAACTCCAAGCCATCAACATCATCAATATGACAGTCCACTATCATAGCAGTAGTAGCAGAGGAGTCAGCAGTACCTTCCTCTGTTTTTGAACTCTCTAACTGTGTGCTGGGTCGGGTGTGGTAAGCTTTCAACATGTTAATGTGACACACACGAGATTGGCGTTTTCTATCAGGAGTTTGAAACACATAGTCAGTTTCACTTATTTTCTTTTCAATTAAATAAGGACCCGAGAAACGAGCTGACAGTGAAGATCCTGGAACAGGTAATAACACCAGTATTTGGTCACCTGGCTGTAGTGGACGAGAAACAGCCTCTTTATCATAGTGTCTTTTCATGCTCCTCTGTGAGGAAGACAGAGCTTCCTTTGCCCAGAGCACAAGCTTGGTGTAGGCGCTCACGAAAGCGACTAACGTAGTCCAACACATTCTCATCTCTGGTACACAACTCTTGGGACAAGAACTGTTCTTTAAGGACTTTCATTGGTCCTCTCACTGTGTGGCCAAACACCAGTTAGCCGGGCTGAAACCTAGGGACTCCTGCACAGTTTCACGAGCAGCAAACAAAACTAGAGGAACTCCCTCATCCCAATCTTTCTCAGATTCCAAACAATATTTACGTAGCATAGACTTCAGTGTCTGATGCCATCTTTCAAGTGCACCCTGAGACTCTGGGTGATAGGCGCTTGACACACGGTGCATAATTGACAAGGATTTTAACACCTGCCTGAAGAGCTTGGATAGGAAATTGGTTCCTTGGTCGCTTTGTATCACCCTAGGTAACCCGAATGTCGTGAAGAATTTTATTAAGGCTTTACTCACTACCGGGGCTGTAATCCTTCTCAGAGGAATGGCCTCGGGGTATCTTGTAGCCATACACATTATCGTTAACAAAAACTGGTTACCCGATTTTGTCTTCGGTAACGGTCCGACACAATCAACCACCACATGCTTGAATGGTTCACCTATGACAGGTATGGGACAAAGAGGAGCGGGAGGAATAACCTGATTTGGTTTTCCTGTTATCTGACATGTGTGGCATGTCCGACAGAACTGAGCCACATCTGGTTTTAAACCCGGCCAAAAGAAATGTCGAAGGATCCGATCATAAGTTTTTGTGATTCCTAAATGACCAGACCACTGGTGATCATGAGCAAGGGATAACACATTTTGTCGAAAGGCTGTAGGAATCACTATTTGGTAAACAGCATTCCAATCTCCATCCACGTCAACATGGGATTTACATTTACGCATGAGGAGATTACCATCAATGAAGTAAGCCACGTTTTCTTCTTCACATCTTCCAATGAGACAACACTAGAAAAACATTTAGCAAGCTTGTTGTCAACCTTTTGGTTAGCAATCAGCTGCTCACGAGTGACTGGTAACTGTATTGCATCAGCAATAAGTTCAACGTTCTTTGCTTCTTTCCTGGGCTGTTTGTCAGAGCTGATCAGCTTCTCAGAGGTATCACACAATCCATCCTCTTGATCAACCTCTTTGAACAGAACAGTGTTCGACAAATCTATCTCATCACCCTCTTGTCGTGCCTGAGCACGAGTGACAGCACAAGCGGGGAACACATGTGGATAACTCCGTGCCAGCTCATTCGAGAGAGAGTGGTCACTTTTATCCAATACTTCCAATACGGGTACTACCTTTCCTCCGGCAATATCGTTACCCATTATAAAGGTCACATCTTTCACTGGCAACATAGGGCGTACCCCCACTCGGAATATTCCACTGATTAAGTCAGAGTGTACTTTCACAAAGTGCAATGGCACCGGGACAAAACCCATTTCAATACCCTGCACTAACACACTGGAACCACAGTATGTATCGTCAGATAAGGGCAACACATCAGACAATATAAACGACTGCGCCGCACCAGTATCTATAAGGATTTTAACCGGTCGCTGAGACGCTTCGTCATTCGTTAGGGACACAAACCCCTCGAAAATGAATGGTTCATAACTGCGGTCGGGGACTGAGACTTTCAAACTACAGTTACCCTGAGGCACCTGTTTTGTTGCAGACCTCACAACCGTACGAATTAGAGCAACACCTGTTGGTGGCTTGGCACGAAGAGGCATCCCTTGTTTGCGTTTAAGCAGGAAGCAATCATTAATCATATGTCCTACTTTATGACAATAGAAACAGGGACGCTCATTCTTCTGGCGTGCTTGATATACTACTGCTGGCCGACTAGGGCTAAAGGTAGGAAACTCAGTGGCTCTACTCTCAGTATGAGCCGAAAACACACTCTTGTGCGTCAACACAAACTCATCTGCCAACACAGACGCTTCTGCCAGACAGGATACTTTCTGTTCGTTTAGGTAAACTATAATGCGTCCGGGTAAGCAATTTTTAAACTCGTCCAACAAGATTAACTCCCGGAGAGAGTTGAAATCAGTTACCTTACTAGCAGCATGCCATTTATCAAACAGATTTCCCTTGTCTCTAGCAAATTCCACATAAGTCTTACTAGAAGACTTTCTATGAGACCTAAATCTCTGTCGGTATGCCTCAGGCACAAGCTCATAGGCACGAAGAACAGTAGCTTTGACCACTTCATAATTCAAACTGTCCTCCAGAGGTAGCGCTGACAAAACCTCTTGGGCTTTACCAGTTAATTTACACTGAAGTAATAGGCACCATACCTCTTCAGGCCATTTCAATGCTACGTCTATACGCTCAAATACACAAAAATAGGAGTCAACCTCTGACTCTCTGAACAAAGGTACTAAGGCAATCTGCCTACTAATGTCAAACGTGTTTGAGGACACAGCAGGTGAGGACGGCTCACAAACAGGCACAGTAGGACCGGAGGCTAGCCTCGCTGTCTCTGCCTCCAGTTCCATCTGGCGCATTTTGAACTCCAACTGCCTTTGTTCTCTTTCTTTTTCTGCCTCTATTTTACACATCTCCAAATGCCGTTGTTCTCGTTCTTTTTCTGCCTCTATTTTACACATCTCCAAATGCCGTTGTTCTCGTTCTTTTTCTGCCTCTATTTTACACATCTCCAACTGGAGAGTCTCTCGCCTAATTTGGGCTCTCTCTTCCACCTCCAGTTGGAACTGTGCTAAACGGACATCCCTCCTGGCATCACCATTTGACAGTGGGGAGAGTGGATCAAAACGGGACAATGTGGCTGGGGTTTTAGCCTCTCCCTCATTATCAGACACCAATGGGCTTACAGGAGCAGCAACATCCGCTACAGGGGTAGTAGGCTCAGGCAGCGGTAACACAAGCACCTGCTCTTCCAACAATACATTTAATACTAGCCGTTTCACCTCCGCCTTAACTAAACTCTGCGGAATCGATACTGAATAATGGTCAGCCAAGGTCATTAAATCAACTCTACGACATTTGTCAAAAACCTCCCACGAAGGGTTATCCAAAAAGGATTTCAAATCAAAAGTAGTCATTTTATACTACTTCACAAGTGCCAAAGAAAATAGCAAATACTAATGCTACTTCAGCTATGACGCTCAACACTGAACTATACCACTACAACAATCTACATGAGCGGCATGGGTGTCAGTTATGACAGATCCCGGATGAGCCCCCACTTATGTTACGAATCCCTTTTGGCCCGACGGTCTAGGGGGGATGGTAATGAGACCCGTAACATAACTCATGCAAATTATTATGGTGACAAAGTAAAAGTGTGAACGAAATAACCACGACAACAGAAATCTACCGTCAAACTCTAGGTTTATTTATAAACACACGGTAATGGGGGGGAGCAGGAAAAGCGGCTGAGCTGGACCCAAGGAAAGAAACAATAAGTATACAAAAACACACCCCTAAGCTAGACTAGCCTACTTTAACAACAGCTAACTAACTAACCAAAAATACAGTGGGTGGTTCGCCCAGTTCTAACTAGTGTATTTAACAAAGTTCACCTATGGGTAGTGTATGCCCATGGGCGACTTGTCTTGGTTTCCCCCTTTTCCCACCAGCAACAAACAAATACCATAACCAAAAATAATACTCACAGGTGATGACAAAGTGCTATGAAGTGCTTTAAACAAAAGAGAGGTTAAGACACAAAGCGAGAGTGAAACACAGAGACCTACAGACATGGCATTACAGAGAGACTGAGCTGAGCTGAGCTGAGCTGAGCTGAGCTGAGCTGAGCTGAGCTGAGCTGAGCTGAGCTGAGCTGAGCTGAGCTGAGCTGAGCTGAGCTGAGCTGAGCTGAGCTCCAGAACAAACAAATGATGGGGTTTTTAAACCATGGGGAAGGAACTGTGATAGGGTAGGAAATAGGAGGAGGTGTGTCTTCTGATTGATGATTGATTGTTGACTGATTGGGGAGTGATGGTTTTCACCTGTGAGGGGAGAAGGAGAGAAAAGAAACACACACACAGGATACACACAGACACAGGATAACTGTATCCGTAACACACCACGTCATCTCATATTTTGAAATTATGCTTTACAGCCAAAGCAAGACAGGCGTTTGTGTAAGTTTATCGATAGCCTAGCATAGCATTATGTCCAGCGAGCAGCATGAAGCTTGGGCACGAAAATCAGAAAAGCAATCAAATTAACCGTTTACCTTTGATCTTTACCCCTTCTTCATCTTTTAGAATATTAGTGAAGACATCAACTATGAAATAACACATGGAATCATGTAGTAACCAAAAAAGTGTTAAACAAATCTAAATATATATGATATTATTCAAAGTAGCCACCCTTTTTCTTGACAGCTTTGCACACTCTTTGCATTCTCTCAACCAGTCTGAGGTCACCTGGAATAGATTTCAATTAACAGGTGTGCCTTGTAAAAAGTTGTGTTGTGGAATTTCTTTCCGTCTTAAAGCGTCTGAACCAATCAGTTGTGACAAGGTAGGGGTGGTAAACAGAAGCGAGCCCTATTTGGTAAAATATTAAGTCCATATTTTGGCAAGAACAGCTCAAATAAGCAAAGAAAACAACAGTACATTACTTTAAGAAATTTCAAGAACTTTGAATGTTTCTTCAAGTGCAGTCGCAAAAACCATCAAGTACTATGATGAAACTGGCTCTCATGAGGACCGCCACAGGAAAGGAAGATGCATTTACCTCTGCTGCAGAGGATAAGTTCATTAGAGTTACCAGCCTCAGAAAATGCAGCCCAAATAAAAGCTTCAGAGTTCAAGTAACAGACACTGCTCAACAAATGAAATCACATCTAATTTTATTGGTCACATACACATGGTGAGCAGATGTTAATGCGAGTGTAGTGAAATGCTTGTGCTTTGAGTTTCGACCGTGCAGTAATATCTAACAAGTAATCTAACAATTTCACAACAACTACCTAATACACACAAGTGTAAAGGAATGAATACGAATATGTACATATAAATATATGGATGAGCGAAGGCCGAACGGCATAGGCAAGATGCAGTAGAGGGTGTAGAGTACAGTATATACATGAGATGAGTAATGTAGGGTTTGTAAACACATAAAGTGGCATTTTTTAAAGTGACTAGTGATACATTTATTACATCCTAATTTGAATTATTAAAGTGGCTAGAGACTTGAGTCAGTATGTTGGCAGGAGCCACGCAATGTTAGTGATGGCTGTTTAATAGTCTGATGGCCTTGAGATAGAAGCTGTTTTTCAGTCTCTCGTTCCCAGCTTTGACGCACCTGTACTGATCTCGCCTTCTGGGTGATAGCAGGTGAACTGGCAATTGCTCGGGTGGTTGTTATCCTTGATCTTTTTGGTCTTCCTGTGACATCGGGTGGTGTAGGTGTCCTGGTGGGCAGGTAGTTTGCCCCTGCTGATGCGTTGTGCAGGCCTCATTACCCTCTGGAGAGCCTTACGGTTGTGGGCGGAGCATTTGCCGTACCAGGCGGTGATACAGCCCGACAGGATGCTCTTGATTGTGCATCTGTAATAGGTTGAGTGTTTTTGGTGACAAGCCAAATTTCTTCAGCCTCCTGAGGTTGAAGAGGCGCTGTTGCACCTTCATCACCACACTGTCTGTGTGGGTGTACTATTTCTGTTTGTGCATGATGTGTACACAGAGGAACTTAACTTTCCACCTTCTCCACTACTGTCCCGTCGATATGGATAGGGGGCTGCTCCATCTGCTGTTTTTTCCTGAAGTCCACGATCATCTGTTTTGTTGACGTTGACTGTGAGGTTATTTTCCTGACACCACACTCCGAGGGCCCTCACCTCCTCCCTGTAGGCCGTCTCGTCGTTGTTGGTAATCAAGCCTACTACTGTAGTGTCGTCTGCAAACTTAATGACTGAGTTGGAGGCGTGCATGGCCACGCAGTCATGGGTGAACAGGGCGTACAGGAGAGGGCTGAGAACGCACCCTTGTGGGGCCCCAGTGTTGTTTCCTACCCTCACCACCTGGTAGAGGCCCGTCAGAAAGTCCAGGACCCAGTTGCACAGGGCGGGGTCGAGACCCAGGGTCTCAAGCTTAATGCCGAGTTTGGAGGTACTATTGTGTTAAATGCTGAGCTGTAGTCGATGAACAGCATTCTTACATAGGTTTTCCTCTTGTCCAGATGGGTTAGGGTAGTGTGCAGTGTGATTGTGTCGTCTGTGGACCTATTGGGGCAGTAAGCAAATTGGAGTGGGTCTAGGGTGTCGGGTAGGGTGGAGGTGGAGGTGATATGATCCTTGACTTGTCTCTCAAAGCACATCATGATGACGGAAGTGAGTGCTATGGGGTGATAGTTGTTTAGCTCAGTTACTTTAGCTTTCTTGGGAACAGGAACAATGGTGGCCCTGTTGAAGCATGTGTGAACAGCAGACTGGCATATGGATTGATTGAATATGTCTGTAAATACACCAGCCAGCTGGTCTGCACATGCTTTGGGGACGTGGCTAGGGATGCCGTCTGGGCCGGCAGCCTTGCGAGGTTTAACACGTTGAAATGTTTTACTCACATTGGCTGCGGTAAAGGAGAGCCCACAGGTTTTGGTGATGGGCTGTGTCAGTGGCACTGTGTTGTCCTCAAAGCAAGCAAAGAAGTTGTTTAGTTTGTCTGTGAGCAAGACATCGGTGTCCACAACGGGGCTGGTTTTCTTTTTGTAATCTGTAATTGACTGTAGACCCTGCCACATACCTCTCGTGTCTGAGCCGTTGAATTGCGACTCTACTTTGTCTCTATACTGATGCTTATCTTGTTTGATTGCCTTGCGGAGGGTATAGCTACACTGTTTGTATTCGGTCATGTTTCCGGTCGCCTTGCCCTGATTAAAAGTAGTGGTTCGCACTTTTTTGAGCGAATGCTGCCATCAATCCACGGTTTCTGGTTGGGAAAGGTTTTAATAGTCGCTGTGGGTACGACATCACCAATGCACTTGCTAATAAACTCGCTCACCGAATCAGTGTATACATCAATGTTGTTGTCCGACGCTATCCGGAACATATCCCAGTCCACGTGATCGAAGCAATTTTGAAGCGTGCAATGAGATTGTTCGGACCAGCGTTGAACAGACCTGAGCATGGGGCTTTCCTGTTTTAGTTTCTGTCTATAGGCTGGGAGCAACAAAATGGAGTCATGGTCAGATTTGCCAAAAGGAGAGTGAGGGAGGGCTTTGTATGCGTTGCGGAAGTTAGTGCAACAATGATCCAGAATTTTGCCAGCCTGGGTCGCGCATTTGTTATGCTGATAAAATTTACGGAGCCTTGTTTTCAGATTTGCCTTGTTAAAATCCCCAGCTACAATAAATGCAGCCTTAGGATATGTGGTTTCCAGTTTGCATAGAGTCCAATAAAGTTATTTCAGGGCCGTCGAGGTGTCTGCTTGGGGGGGGATATACACGGCTGTGATTGTAATCGAAGAGAATTTTCTTGGTAGATAATGCGGTCAGTATTTGATTGTAAGGAATTCTAGGTCGGGTGAACAAAAGGACCACGACTCGTTAATCATAAGGCATACACTCCCGCTCTTCTTACCAGAGAGATGTTTGTTTCTGTCGGAACGATGCGCAAAGAAACCAGGTGGTTGTACTGACTCTGATAACTTATCCCGAGTGAGCCATGTTTCCGCTAAACAGAGAATTTTACAATCTCTGATGTCTCTCTGGGAGGCAACCCTTGCACGAATTTCGTCTACCTTGTTGTCAAGAGACTGGACATTGGCAGGTAGTATACTCGGGATCAGTGGGCGATTTTCCCATCTACGGAGCCTGACCAGAAGACAGCTCCGTCTGCCCCTTCTGCAGCACCTTTTTTTTTGTGTCACCTGCTGGGATCCGATCCATTGTCCTGGGTGGTGGACCAAACAGAAGATCCGATTCGGGAATGTCGTGTTCCTGGTCATAATGTTGTTAAGTTGACGTTGCTCTTATATCCAATAGTTCCTCCCAGCTGTATGTAATAAGACTTAAGATTTCCTGGGGTAACAGTGAAAAATATATAAAAAAAACTAAGTACTGCATAGTTTCCTAAGAATGCGAAGCGAGGCAGCCATCTCTGTCGGCGCCGGATTTTGATCAAATACTAAATACATCAACTGTTCAGAGGCGATTGAGTGAATCAGGCATTCATGGTAAAATTGCTGCAAAGAAACCACTAAAGGACACCAATAAGAAGGGACTTGATTGGGCCAAGAAACACATGCAATGGACATTAGACCGGTGTAAATCTGTCCTTTATTTTAATGAGTCCAAATTTGAGATTTTTGGTTCCAACCTCCATGTCTTGTGAGATGCAGAGAAGGTGAACGGCTGGTCTCCGCATGTGTGGTTCCCACCGTGAAGCATGGAGGAGGTGGTGTGGGGGTGCTTTGCTGGTGACATTGTCTGATTTATTTAGAATTCAATTCAGATGCCCTGGTCTCCGTAGTCACCTGACCTCAACCCAGTTGAGATGGTTTGGGATGAGTTGGACCATAGAGTGAAGGAAAAGCATCCAAGTCCGCAGCATTTGTTGGTACTCCTTCAAGACTGTTGGAAAATTTCCAGGGGAAGCTGGTTGAAAGAATGCCAAGAGTGTGCCAAGCTGTCAAAGGCAAAAGGGTGGCTGCTTGTTTAACACTTTTCGGGTTACTACATGATTCCAAATGTGTTATTTCATAGTTTGTAGATGTAGAAAATAGTCAAAAATAAAAACCCTTGAATGAGTAAGTGTGACTTTTGACTGGTACTGTATGTACAGCAGCTAGCAATAGCTATACCACAACGCAGTTGTGAGCATACTAGTTCATTTTATGTTATGCTAAAACATCACTCTAACTGAATATGGACGTTGTATTACTTGAATGTTCCAGGCAGGTTCCAGAATGTTATTCAGCTGGTTAACCTCATCTTGTGTTGGGTAACGGCAGCTGGTTTAGCAAGCTTTGGCCCTGTGTCAATGTTGGCAGGGGATGTTGAGTTTGGGGGGCTGTGACTCTTGCTCCTTGTAGACAACCGTCTGGTCCTTTCTTCACACCACAGCCAAGGTGGACAAGCCTCTCGTACACTTTCTTCACCACCCACTACTTTGACCGCTTGCAGAAGATTTGTTTGTACTGGAAGTCTCCTGGAAAGACAGAGTGATCATGATGATGTGTAACTATATAATAAACCCTGTTTGTAAACAAAAATGGGTACAGTAGACTTGTTTTGTTACACTAATGTGGCATTGATATGGGTTGTTAGCAAAGACGTGAAAAGTTTGAGGCGGGCTTGACAGTCTAGTCGTGTATTGTTGTGTACGAGCACCTACAGTTGTGCTGTTGAGTAGACAAGCACTGCCAACAATAGAATGATTAGGCTAGAAAGGTATACTATAACAGCCCCTCTCACCATGCAAAAGAACTGACTGCAAGGGTGTGAAAAGTTTGAGGAGCACTTGTCTTGCAGACAGTTTAGTGTATTGGTACATTTGTTTACTCAAGAGGGTATAGGTGCTTTTATGCATACATTTTGGCTGTCCTGGCTTGTTACAAAGTCAGGTGATGTTATTTAAGCTTGAGCTTATTCCAGCCTGGAAGCTTTCATCCAATGGGTCTACAGGTGCTGTACTACAAAAGCTGAGTCAAGGTCATCGTCATCAGTAGCAGGGTTAGTCTGTAGGACACACAGTAGTCAGTGATTAGCCAACATTGTACCACTTTGCACTCATCAATACACACTCAAATAACATACTATATCCAACCATCCCCCCCTCATGTCAATACAGCATGTATACTAAACTTCACACGCAATGCCCACCCCAGTCAGTCACCCACACCATCCCCTCCTTACTAATACCTACTTTTCTCCAATTTAGACTTCAAGCCTTGCATGACCATTCAACTAAGCCTCCATAATACAGAGATAACGAATGTACTGTAGAAGCTGTAGCCTACTTGTAAACACACTCATTATGACAACAAGACATGCATGGAACATGTTTATGGCTGGCTCCATTAAATGTATTTGCTCATCATGGAGTCATGGACAGATTTAGTAGATTTTAGTAAGATTTTAGAAGGTGACTTACACTAATTCCGGGTGCTGAGCTTGATGTTGATGCCTCTGCAGATGCTGATGGGATTAGACTCTAAATAGAACAGTCATGTTAGCCTCTGCGGTAGTTAGTTTGCTACAAATTTGCACAATAGCGACATTCAAACGAGGCTGCAATGAAAACTAATAGGACTGTAGCGACTGTGTTGACATCAAAATCTGGGGTGGGAACTACATTTCTATTCAAGAGTTGATTGACATGGTAATGGCTCAATATTATTGGACAAAAGTTGAAAAAACTGACCCCCTCTGACGCTGTACGTTAAATTGTGACGTGTCATGACGTAACGTACAGCACGCATGAAGCATCTAATTCTGTCTTAAAGCCTCTCTCCACTAGGTGTAGCACTTACTCTCACCATTTAAAAGCAAGAAAGGGACAGGGACAGGGTAATGGGGATACCGTGTCATTTTTTGCATCATCACTGAAAGCTATCATGACTCTCAAAAGCTGCTGTTTACTTCTGAAGATCACTTTAGCACTGCCCTAAAACCCGATTCAAATTTGACACAAATCTTCAAATAGGTATGTAATGACACATTATATAAACTCTTTATAGTGTTTATTTATTTATTTTTTTTTTTTTTGAGGTGATAAGGTGATAAGTTGGACAGATCGTGGTCCTTCTGTAGCTCAGTTGGTAGAGCATGGTGCTTGTAACGCCAGGGTAGTGGGTTCGATTCCCGGGACCACCCATACGTAGAATGTATGCACACATGACTGTAAGTCGCTTTGGATAAAAGCGTCTGCTAAATGGCATATTATTTATTATTATAGATCGAGTGAAAAAAGCTGTTTCCCCACACGACATCTCTCCTTCTCACTATCACGCAATAGGTTTCGCTTCACCACCTGCCATTTTAAAGAAGAACCCACAGAGCTCATTGCCTTCTTGAATCATGCAAAGATGGGCATCATGAAGGTCTCGTCACTGATTTTGTTGGAAAGGGGAGTAATTGTGCTTTACAATGATATTACAGTTGATCTGGAAGTATTGCATTTTTTGGCCGCTAAAATAAGGTCAATTGTACGGAGCAGTGCAATGTACCAAAGTGAGTTAACGTTAGCTATTGGTTAGCTAATGTAACCTAACGAAGCTAACACTAGCTTGCAACGTTACAAATCACATCGCCAGATAGCAGCTGCCTAATTACATTGAAATGCTTTAGAATGTCTAGGCAGCATATTATGAAAGCTATCTAGATTTTGGTTTAGATAAACAAATATAGTTAGCTACTATTTTCTGCTGCTCAGATTGGATACCTCCCTCTTCGAAGTGAAGGGGGAAATCTACAGAATGGCATCAATTTTCAATGTTTCACGACATTGCAACCCCATCAGTTGTTATTCACATGATTCTCACGAGTCACACACACACACTGTGTATTACACCATGCACTTTAAGGGACCACAATGGAAATAAGTAATTTACTTTGTTATCCTAGTCTAAAAATGTACTGTGAGTATGTATTTTTGTTAACTGTAAAATAAAAGCAATCAATCAACGCACACACACACACTATGCAGTCTGACCTTGATGTTCACAAGTAGATACTAATCCTTAAATGGTAATACTGTACCTTGTTTTCTAACATAGCAGCTCTAGAAAAAAGCTCAGTGCAATCAGCCAGTTGTAATGTTCCGTTCTACACAACAATGACTGAGGGAACACTGACACTCACCTCTTAGGACCCTCAAAGGAAAATTGGATGGTTTGAATGCTTAATTGATTGATTGATCAATTATTTACACAAACAGCCAGCCTATGATGTGTAAATGTTTTCAGCACTTTCAGGACAGCTCTCACAATAAGCTACCATTCTCAGAAAGGATCACTTGTATACATTTAGAAGACATAAACAAATATATAAGTAATTGAATGACTAATGTGATGTGTGCTAAGTGCTGCCGTTTAGAGCTGGTTTTGACTTGCTAATGAACTCTCTGGGATGGGCCAATTAGATGAGATGATTGTGCTGAGTGAGCGAATAGATAACGTCACAGACTGATGTATCAGGTATGAAGGTAAGACCCAGATGCAGTGCCGAATTAACAATGTTTATTACAGCAACAGGGCCAAAGGGCCAACAGGGCCAAAGGTACAGGATGGCAGGCAGGCTCATGATCAGGTCAGACAGAGGTCAGTAATCCAGAGATAGGGCAAAGGTACAGGACGGCAGGCAGGCTCAGGGGCAGGCATAGTCAGACGGGCAGGTACAGGGTCAGGACAGGCAAGGGTAAAAAACCAGGAGAACAAGAAAAGAGAGACTGGGGAAAAGCAGGAACTGACACAAAAATGCTGGTTGACTCGACAAACAAGACAAACTGGCACATGTCAACTAATGCAGTGGTAGTGGAATGTTTTTTTGCGATAAGCATGCTGATTGGCTGTAATCAGATCATTCTTTTCCATGTACTCATATTTGTCTACTCACAATACCCTCCAATATTTTCCTTAGTGAAGGGAGTAGACTAATTGGCAGGAGTAATGGGTTCTTTGCAGTCTTTCGGAATAGGACACAGTTTCTCATGGTTCCATACATTTGCAAACATCCCCTTTTCCAGTGACCAATTAAATATATATTTCAGTGGAGCTGCCATCTGGGGAGCAGCATAGCGAAGTAAAACATTGCCCATAAGATCATAACCTGTAGATTCACCATCAGGTAATGACTTCAATAGGTTTAACACCTCCTCCACTGACACCGTTTGTAGACTAAAAGAACAGGGCTTGTTGCTCATAATATGATCATCAATCCATTGGACAATAGCTTGTTTGGAAGAATGTATGTTCACATTAATGCTCAGTAAATTAATTTTCTTTGTAAAAAATTCTGCAAAATGATTGGCAATATCAGCTTGTTTTGTTATGGTTCTCCCGCCAACCTCTATACTAGATGGGCATGATGATATAAATGTACCAAGTAAGCCCTTTAACTGTATTCCATACCTTTTTAGAATCATTTTTACAATCAATAAAAGCATTTTGGTAAAATAACGTTTTTTGTCTTACGATTCAATGTAACTGCATAATTACGTAATGTTCTATAATTCTGTTAATCCATTTCTAGTTCTGATTTGGCTGCTAAGACTTTTGACATATTTCTTTGAGAAAAAGCCTCACCCAGTTCATCATCAATCCATGGAGATGAACAAGCCCCAACAACTATTTCTTACTGGGACATGGTGGTCCATTACCTCAGTGAGCAAATCAATAAACATTTCTGTAGCGTTTAAATCATCCTCTCAATAAATCAGCTCCAATGGGACAGCAGCCAAATCATTTAAAAATAGCTCATGATTAAATGTTTTAAAATGTCTCTTGACCACAACCCTAGGGGGTTTCTTTGGAACCTTGGTGTTCATGGTTATCGTCACAATATTATGGTCTGTCCAGCCAACTGGCATTGATCTTGCTTTTAAGCATTGCAATGGTATATTACAGAAGATCAGATCAATGCATGTGTCTGAACGATCACCAAACTTAGTTGATGATCTAGTAGTATCATCAACCATTTGTTTCAAACCACAGTTCTCAGTATCTCATCAATTTAGTTCTATTCTAATTATTATGATCCTTCCAATTTATATTAAAATCACCCAAGATAAATACATCTCTGTTGCTATCTGTGGCCTGATCAAACCCAGTGCATAAGTCATCCAGATAGGACACCTTAGAGCTAGGAGGTCTATACACACATCCTACCAATATGGCTGCCTGGTGAGGCAGATGTACTTGAGCCCATAGTGCTTCTGCTTAACATACATTAAGGTCATCCCTCCTCTTAAAAGGTATATGATACTGAATGTACAGTACTGCACCCCCACCATTCCTATTCCCGTCTCTTCTAAGTAGACTATATCCTTGAATGTTCATTTGCCCATCATTTACAGATGCATCTAAATGCGTTTCGGTCTGAGACAAAATATGAATCTTATTTACATTGACCAAGTTAAAAACCTCATGTATTTTGTTCGGAAGGCTAGATACATTAACCTGAGCTATATGCAACCCTTTCCTTGTCAAGTGGAGATCAATAGAGCATGTATTGGTTATAGTTGAAGTTGTCATGATACATTACAACACAAACTCAGATTTGAACATTGAATTAAAATAGCCAGGGAGTTACTCTAGATTACCGAAACAATTGCCCGTTGATGTAAAGTTAATCCATCACCATGGAGACTTGTTGATTCAGACAACGCTTTTCTTTCATGATGGGATAAAAAAAAAATGTTTATCCTTTCATTGATCTCGGTGGGGAAGTGATCATTCATTCCAAAATCAGTGTTTCTGAGTTCTCTGCCCCTGCTCTTCATCATTTTCTTTTGCTTAAATTTGTCAAAACATGCAATGATAGCCCATGGCCTATTTCCAGAGGCCACGGGCTCCAGAGGACTCTGGAGAAAGTGACATTATGCACAACATCAGTGGGCAGTTTCAGTTGAATTGACATAAAGTCTTGGACAGTGTCCTCACAGCCTCTGCTGTTGTCATTCTCCGGTATCCCTGAAAATATTAGATTGTCCCGAATTGATCAACACTGTACATCAAGCAAGGTTTCTTTTAGTTGTTTGTTTTCCCTTAGCACCACCTCCACCTTGCCTTGAATAGAGTCTACAGTAACCTTCGGCTCCGTGTTCTCTTTCCTTAGATCATCTATCTGACATTGGCTGAATTCTAGACTGGCACATAATGTATTGATGTCCTCTCGTAATATATCCAAGATATCAAATTTGGCAATCCTTTCATTGATGGATTTTAACAAGTCAACATCCATATCAGTAAACCTCTCCCCACTCGCCACGTGCACCTTCCTTGGGGTTGTTTTGGTTTCATTGTTGATACCGCTTGGCCAACTTGACTTTGGTTTGTTTTGTTGATTGTGTTGGTTGTCCTTAACAATGCTTGAATCCTCCGAAACCAGCGACATGTTTCTTTGAGTTCGTAAGTATCTCTCGTCAATAAATCGTTCAAGCTCTTCAATGGATTCTGAATCATCCAGCGTGTTTGCAGGCAGAGAAAAACAAAAAGAACAAAACAATGTTAACTTAGCTAGCCAAATAAACAAACAAAAATAGTGTGTAGGTTTTAGCGTCTGCTTAAAACTGTCAGTCCACACGATGAATGGATGTTCCACCCCCTCCAACCAGTACCTCCATTCCTCCAACGCCATCTTCACAGTGAGAAGCTCATGATTCCCCACATCGTAGTTCCTTTCTGTGGCGTTGAAGCGATGAAAGAAGAAGGTGCACGGATGTAGCTTGAGGTTAAGGGCAGAACGTTGGGACAGGACAGCCCCCACTCCGACATCCGAAGTACCGGCCTCCACCATGAACTGACGAGATGGGTCAGGATGAACCAGGATGGGAGCTGTTGTGAAGCGATGTTTAAGGTTCCGGGAAATGCCCGGTCAGCAGCTGGAGACCACATGAATCGAACCTTGGGTGAGGTAAGTGCTGATGGAGGAAGCCAGGGTGCTGTAACCCCGGATAAAATGGCGATAAAAGTTGGAACCCCAGGAAACTTTGCAGCTGCACCTTGGACATAGGCTGAGGCCAATCCATCACTGCTCTCACCTTTCCGGGATCCATCTGAACACTCCCAGCAGAGATGATGTAACCCAGAAAGGCAATGGTGGAGCGAAGGAACTCGCACTTCTCCACCTTCACAAACTGCTGATTCTCCAAGTGGCATTGAAAGACCTGCCAGAGATGGAGCACGTGTTCTTGAGGGGAGTGGGAGAAGATGAGGATGTCATCAATGTAGACGAAGACGAACTGGTTCAACATGTTGCGGAGAACATCGTTCACCAGAGCCTGGAACACAGCAGGGGTGTTGGTGAGGCCAAAGGGCATGACCCGATTTTCGTTGTGGCTACTGGCTGTGTTGAAGGTGGTCGGTCTTCCACTCATCCCCCTCTAATATCTGCAACAGGTGGTAGGCCTTCCGTAAATCCAGCTTGGAAAACACAGTGGCCCCATGGAGCGGCTCGAAGGCCGAGGAGATGAGAGGTTCTCAACTTTAATGTCTTTGAATCCCTAGTAGTCAATGCACGGGCGCAGGGTCTTGTATCTCCACAAAGACGAACCCAGCGGCGGCAGGGAGAGGATGAGGGACAGATAAATCCAGCAGCTAGGGAGTCCCCAATATAGGTATCCATAGCCTTGGTCTCCGGTCCCGACAGGAGTATAGCGGCATGGTGCTATAGGGAGAAGGTCAATCCCACAGTCATAGGGTCGGTGCGGCGGAAGATACGTGGCCCGGGCCTTTCTGAACACCTCCTGGAGGCAGGTTGTGCTGACTTCAGGCAATGGGCATGGCAGAACGGGGTCCAGCCCATGATGGCAACAGTAGACCAGTTAATGAGGTGATTGTGTTGTTAGAGTCAGGAGAATCCCAATACCACGGGAATCAGAGGGGATTTGATGAGCAGGAACTGGATATTCTCGCTGTGGTTCCATGACACCTGTAGGTTGATGGGAGTGGTGTTGTGGGTGCCTCGGCCTATAGAGCGCCCATCCAGTGCTCTACCGTCCATGGGAATGGAGAAGGGCTGAGTGGGGATGTTCAGCTCTGATGCCAAGTTGGCGTCCAAAAAGCTCTTGTCAGTTCCAAAGTCAATGAGAACCCGGAGAGATTTGGACTGGTCTCCTCACAGCTGAATGGCATGAAAAGGGATGTGAGTAGGGGAAGCAGGAACGTTCTCCAAATGGCCCACCAGGGTCCTTGCTCCTACCACTGGGCCTGGATTCTTTAATGGACAAGAGGACACGAAATGACTAAGAGTCCCGCAATACAGACAACTCTTTGTGTCGATCCTGTATTGCCGTTCCGCTGGCGACAACCCAGCTCTGCCTAGTGGCATAGGCTCAGGAAGCGGTGACTCGGCTGTCTTCGGGCAGCCCTCGCGGCAGGTTAGGATGCCTCGGATTCTCCTGGCAACGAGACCGAGCTTCTGGGATGACTCGGAGGCAAGGTGGGATTCATAGGCGTGCGAGCAAAATCCAATTTCCTCTCCCTCCGTTGTTTACGTAATCGTAATACAGATGGTATTACAGATGGTCAAAGCGATGAGGGAATCAAGCTCCGTAGGTAACTCCCTGGCTGCAAGTTCGTCCTTGACCTCCTCCGAGATGCCGTGCAGGAACATATCGAACAGTGCCTCAATTCCAAGCACTCTCCGATGCCAACGTGCGGAAATCCACCGCATCATCAGCTACACTGAGGGAGTCCTGCTGAAGCTGGATTAGCTTTCGGGTGGCCTCTCGCCCGGAGAACGTGGCATCACAGACCTTCCTCACTTCTCCCACGAACCCCTCCAGACTAGCGTATATGGCCGGCTGTTGTTACCACATGGCAGTAGCCCAGGCAAGAGCCCTCCCGGACATCAGCGTGATAAGGTAGGCTATCTTGGAGCTATCCGAGGGGAAGGAGGAGGGCTGAAGCTTGAAGACGAAGGCACACTGAGCAAGGAACGCAGACAGGTTCTCGTTCTCGACACTCCATTGAAGCGTTCCCGGAGGAGGTAAGTGTGGCTCCCGAAAAGGTAGAGTGACCGATGAGACGGCGCTGTGGGGTTTCCACCGTGGTTGGCGGCCTCCCAGACAACCTGTGGAATTGCCCCAGCAAACTGTCCAACACCTGGTCATGGCGTTCAGCCAATGTTTGGACCCCCTCCACAAGGCCACGAAGCAATTCCGCGTGCATACCGATGGTGGCTCCCTGGGTGGAGATGGCATTGCGCAGCTGGCCCAGGTGTGCTGGGTCAGTCATGGCCAATTCATACTATCAGGTATCAAGGTAAGACCCAGATGCAGACCGTGTTGAAGTAACAATGTTTATTAGAGCAACAGGGGCAAAGGTAGAGGACTGCAGGCAGGCTCAGGGTCAGGTCTGCAGAGGTCTGCAATCCAGGGGTGGGGCAAAGGTACAGGACAACAGACAGGCTCAGCGCAGGTCAGGGGCAGGCAGAGTGGTCAGGTGGGCAGGGACAGGACAGGCAAGTGTCAAAAACCAGGAGAATGAGAAAAGCGAGACTGGGGAAAAGCAGGCGCTGACACAAAAACGCTGGTTGACTTGAAAAACAAGATGAACCGCACAGACAAAGAGAGAACACAGGTATAAATACACAGGGGATAGTGGGGAACATGGGCGATACCTGGAGGGGGGGTGGAGACAATCACAAAGACAGGTGAAACAGACCAGGGTGTGACATGATGGGCATTTCCACAAACTTTAAAGCGTTCACTCTCTCTCTCTCTCTCTCTCTCTCTCTGACACACACACACTAGGGGTGCAATGGTTCACCAAACCCATGGTTCACCAAACCCTGCCTCACACAGGAAGCGGCGCAGGTCCTAATCCAGGCACTTGTCATCTCCCGTCTGGATTACTGCAACTCGCTGTTGGCTGGGCTCCCTGCCTGTGCCATTAAACCCCTACAACTCATCCAGAACGCCGCAGCCCGTCTGGTGTTCAACCTTCCCAAGTTCTCTCACGTCACCCCGCTCCTCCGCTCTCTCCACTGGCTTCCAGTTGAAGCTCGCATCCGCTACAAGACCATGGTGCTTGCCTACGGAGCTGTGAGGGGAACGGCACCTCAGTACCTCCAGGCTCTGATCAGGCCCTACACCCAAACAAGGGCACTGCGTTCATCCACCTCTGGCCTGCTCGCCTCCCTACCACTGAGGAAGTACAGTTCCCGCTCAGCCCAGTCAAAACTGTTCGCTGCTCTGGCCCCCCAATGGTGGAACAAACTCCCTCACGACGCCAGGACAGCGGAGTCAATCACCACCTTCCGGAGACACCTGAAACCCCACCTCTTTAAGGAATACCTAGGATAGGATAAGTAATCCTTCTCACCCCCCTAAAAGATTTAGATGCACTATTGTAAAGTGGCTGTTCCACTGGATGCACCAATTTGTAAGTCGCTCTGGATAAGAGCGTCTGCTAAATGACTTAAATGTAATGTAAATGTTCGGTATGTGTTGTGGGTTTGCGGTCACACAAAGGGCTGCTTGAATGCAGAGGAGAGATGAAGTTGTGTTTGAAATTTTTGGGCATTTCTGTTGGTCGTAGGAATACTGGGATGATGTCGGCATAAATATGTCAACATGTTTGAGGTGTTGGCAGTTGCATCGGCTATTATTATTGAGTGGGGGCGACATACTCTCTGTAATTTACTGCAAAGCTAAAAACTTTTCCAAACTGGAGATTTAAACAATAATGGAGAATCCTCCTGGTTTATCGACCCCACTACTTGCCATTGTACAGAACTCGTTCCCACCTACGCCTCACAAAATTATAATTTGAAATGTGCCAATTAAGATATGAAGTTTGATTACAACGTGCACATAGGCTCTCGGTGTAACGGAATAGCCTGAAATGTTTTTCAGCTCAGATTTACTCAAGGCATACAATGAAGTGTAGCCTTTAGGCCTAGTGTTTTTATTTTGTACATAATTGTTTTATGTGTTCATTCGGGTTCCCAGTATCAACAATTTGGTACAAATAGGTTTATAGTTACACCCATAACTCTCTCCCCCCCTCTCTCTCTCCCTCTCAGAGGGTCTCTTGTTGAGTGACTTTGTGAGTCATTTTACGGCAGAGTATCATTGATTTCCTCTAAAAGGCCTCAGAACAAAAGCTGCTATTTATCCCTTTCTTTCTCTCTCCCTCTCTCTATTTAGCTTCATGCTGCTCTCTTCTCAACTATCCTCCTCTACACTCCTTTGTTTCTCTAACCTTTCCTCCTCTCCACCGCTCTTTCTATTTACAGCCCTCTTCTCTCACTCCCTTTTTCTACCTCTCTACCACACTCTCTCCCATCTGTCCTTTTATCTCTCTTCAACTCTCTTCTCTCCCACTCTTTCCATCCCCTTTCTCTCTCTACCTCGCCCTCCCTTTCTCTCCATTCCCCTTTCTCTTTCCCTCTTTTCTAAACTATAGCCCCCACCTCTGTGTCTGTGCCCAGTTATTTTGGACATGATCAATAATCCCTTGATGGAATAAGAATGCTCATGTAATGTGTTGTTCCTTGGTTGTCTCCATGATTTGGAACTGTTATGACTCTCAATCTCAACCAAGTTATAGCCCCCCCAGCTCTGAACTAAATTAGTTGTACAATTCAGTTTTAAAAGTCATAAGGCCTGACGTGGACGGTCCCACCTCTGATCTGGGTCTGGACAGAGAGAGGGGGATGAGGGAAGAGAAGGCACAGAGAAAAACAACAGAGACAGAAGAGATGGAATTAAATATATTGAATGTGAACTCTGCCTGCTCTCAGCTTTGGCTTCGTAGATAAAAAGGGAAGAGAAAGAGGGGTCAGAGAGGAGGTAAAGAGGGTTTTTGGAGAAATATGAAACAGTTCAGGTTAATTTAACCGTTGGCCATGTCATCTCCATCAGGTGATCCCCCCTTAGATGAAAAGAGTATTTTGTTCCCAGCTCTGCTTGAAAGGGAATTCTGTAATTATTCTGAATCAAACTCATCCAAGTCATGTCCTTGACTGGAAAAAATTGCCTACTGTTCCTCAACACTAACCATCTCCCCAAGTAGAACCTGATGAAGCTGAAAGTGAAACACGTTGTTCGTTAACGCACTGCAAAATGGACTAATGCAGTCACAATACGAGTGGACTAGCTCAGTCACAGTACAATTTGACTAATGCCATCATAATACAAGTGGACTAATTCAGTCACTACAAGTGAACTAGCTCAATCACACTACAAGTGGATTAATTCAGTCACTACAAGTGGACTAGCTCAGTCAGATTTAGTCCTGAGCGATGAACAAAAATTGATTTTTTCAACTGATTAACTGATGTGGGTTAAATGATAGTTTCTCTTGAGATAAATCAGAACCAGCCTGAACTGTGTGATGTATTAGGGAGTTGAAGTTTCCAACAGGCCAATATTCTACATAGTTTAGTGCATAAAACGTGATAACTAACTACAATAACCATAATCCATTGCGCATCTACTTATCCAGTCTATTTATTTTTCCCCTGCTATGTAAGAGACAAGAGAATGTGCGGTTATGAGGGGATATGGATTGCAGCTGTTGCTTCACGAGGTATCGCTGCCTGAAAATACATGATTTAAGTGATTGATAGTTAGTATTCAGCAGTCATAAAAGTATGCCTTATTTACTTTGAAGAACTACAAAATAGTGATTTTGTCAGACCGCATAGGTAGAAACTTGATTTGATTTATTAGGATCCCCATTAGCCGATGCCAATGGCGACAGCTAGTCTTACTGGTGTCTAACATATAATGAAAAAGGCATTACAGACAAAAGACTTTACAATTTACATACATTTAAAAAACATTGACATGTACTGTAGTATGTGTGTGCATCTTTGAGATATCAGCTGATGTAAGAAGGGCTATATAAATACATTTGATTTGATCTATCAGTTACACATACATGTCAGTACATACAAGTAGGTTACATGGGGGAGGTGTTGTGCCATGAGGTGTTGCTTTATTTGTTTTTTGAACCAGGTTTGCTGTTCACTTGCGCTATATAAGATGGAAGGGAGTTCCATGCACTCATGGCTCTGTATAATACTGTACGTTTCCTTGAATATGTTCTGGACCTAGGGACTGTGAAAAGATCCCTAGTGGCATGTCTGGTGGGATAAGTGTGTGTCAGTGCTGTGTGTAAGTTGACTATGCAAACAGTTTGGAATTTCCAACACATTAATGTTTCTTATAAAAACAAGAAGTGACAAGGTCGGTCTTTCCTCAACTCTTAGCAAAAAAGACTGGCATGCATAGTATTAACATTAGCCCTCTGATTACAATGAAGAGCAAGATGTGCGGCTCTGTTCTGTGTCAGCTGCAGCTTAACTAGGTATTTCTTTGCAGCACAATAATCAAGATAAGATAAAACTAGAGCCTGCAGGACTTGCTTTGTGGAGTGTGGTGTCAAAAATGCAGAGTATCTCTTTATTACGGACAGACCTCTACCCATCTTTACAACCATTGAATCTATATGTTTTGACCATGACAATTTACAATCTAAGGTAACACCGAGCACATTAGTCTCCTCAACTTGTTCAACAGCCACACCATTCATTTCCAGATTCAGCTGAGGTCTAGAACTTAGGGAATGATTTGTACCAAATACAATGCTCTTAGTTTTATATACCTGCCCAGTTTATTACTGGCCACCCATTCCAAAACAGACTGCAACTCTTTAAGGGTTTCAGTGACTTCATTTTCTGTGGTTGCTGATGCATTTATGGTTGAATCATCAGCATACAGTACATGGACACACATGCTCTTTTTTAAATAAAAAGAATAGAGGGCCTATGGAGCTGCCCTGTGGTACCCCACCCTTCACATGTTTGACATAAGAGAAGCTTCCATTGAAGAAAACTCTCTGAGTTATTTTATATAGATTGCCATATCGTGGATTCAGAGCTGAAGTTGAAAAGCCATAAGACAAAAGTTTTCTCAACAAAAAGTTATCGTCAATAATATCACATGCACTGAAATCTTAACAGTACAGCTCTCACAATCTTCTTATTATCAATTTCTTTCAACCAATCATCAGTCATTTGTGTCAGTGCACTACATGTTGAGTGCCCTTCTCTATAAGCCTTCTGAAAGTAGGTTGATAGCTGATAGTTCTGCTCTGAAGTGCTTTGAGAGACTAGTCAAGGACCATATCACCTCCACCCTACCTGACACCCTAGACCCACTCCAATTTGCTTACCGCCCAAATAGGTCCACAGACGATGCAATCTCAACCACACTGCACACTGCCCTAACCCATCTGGACAAAAGGAATACCTATGTGAGAATGCTGTTCATCGACTACAGCTCGGCATTCAACACCATAGTACCCTCCAAGCTCGTCATCAAGCTCGAGACCCTGGGTCTCGACCCCGCCCTGTGCAACTGGGTACTGGACTTCCTGACGGGCCGCCCCCAGGTGGTGAGGGTAGGCAACAACATCTCCTCCCCGCTGATCCTCAACACGGGGCCCCACAAGGGTGCGTTCTGAGCCCTCTCCTGTACTCCCTGTTCACCCACGACTGCGTGGCCACGCACGCCTCCAACTCAATCATCAAGTTTGCGGACGACACAACAGTGGTAGGCTTGATTACCAACAACGACGAGACGGCCTACAGGGAGGAGGTGAGGGCCCTCGGAGTGTGGTGTCAGGAAAATAACCTCACACTCAACGTCAACAAAACTAAGGAGATGATTGTGGACTTCAGGAAACAGCAGAGTGAACACCCCCCTATCCACATCGATGGAACAGCAGTGGAGAGGGTAGCAAGTTTTAAGTTCCTCGGCATACACATCACAGACAAACTGAATTGGTCCACTCACACAGACAACGTCGTGAAGAAGGCGCAGCAGCGCCTCTTCAACCTCAGGAGGCTGAAGAAATTTGGCTTGTCACCAAAAGCACTCACAAACTTCTACAGATGCACAATCGAGAGCATCCTGGCGGGCTGTATCACCGCCTGGTACGGCAACTGCTCCGCCCTCAACCGTAAGGCTCTCCAGAGGGTAGTGAGGTCTGCACAACGCATCACCGGGGGCAAACTACCTGCCCTCCAGGACACCTACACCACCCGATGTTACAGGAAGGCCATAAAGATCATCAAGGACATCAACCACCCGAGCCACTGCCTGTTCACCCCGCTATCATCCAGAAGGCGAGGTCAGTACAGGTGCATCAAAGCTGGAACCGAGAGACTGAAAAACAGCTTCTATCTCAAGGCCATCAGACTGTTAAACAGCCACCACTAACATTGAGTGGCTGCTGCCAACACACTGACATTGACACTGACCCAACTCCAGCCACTTTAATAATGGGAATTGATGGGAAATGATGTAAATATATCACTAGCCACTTTAAACAATGCTACCTTATATAATGTTACTTACCCTACATTATTAATCTCATGTGCATACGTATATACTGTACTCTATATCATCGACTGCATCCTTATGTAATACATGTATCACTAGCCACTTTAACTATGCCACTTTGTTTACTTTGTCTACATACTCATCTCATATGTATATACTGTACTCGATACCATCTACTGTATGCTGCCCTGTACCATCACTCATTCATATATCCTTATGTACATATTCTTTATCCCCTTACACTGTGGTATAAGACAGTAGTTTTGGAATTGTTAGTTAGATTACTTGTTGGTTATTACTGCATTGCCGGAACTAGAAGCACAAGCATTTCGCTACACTCGCATTAACATCTGCTAACCATGTGTATGTGACAAATACAATTTGTTTTGATTTGATTTGTTAGAACCGATAAAGTTTGCTTTACCACTCTTGGGTAGCGAAATTACTTTGGTTCCCTCTAGGCCTGAGGACAAATACTTTCCTCTAGGCTCAGATTAAAGATATGACAGATAGTAGTGGCTATTGAGTCAGCTACCATCCTCAGTAGTATTCCATCTAAGTTGTCAATGCCAGGAGGTTTGTCATTATTGATCGTTAACAATACATTTTCCACCTCTCTCACACTAATTTACAAAAAGTAAACTTGCAATGCTTTTCTTTCATTATTTTCTTTTTATAGAACTATGATGGCTCACTGCTCATTGTTGGCATTTCTTGCCTACTTTTGCCCACTTTGCCAATGAAGTAATCATTAAAACAATTGGCAACATCAACTGGTTTTGATGAATAAGCCATCTGATTCGATGACAGAACAAATTTGTCTTTCTGCCCATATTTTCATTTAAAGTACTCAAGTTTTTTCTATCATTCTTTATTTCATTGATCTTGGCTTCATAATACAGTTTCTTATTCCTGTTGTTGAGTTTTGTCACATAATTTCTCAATTTGCAATAAGTCAACCAGTCAGATGTGCGGCGAGACTTGTTAGTCACTCCTTTTCTCTTTCAACCATACAGTTTTTCAATTCCTCATGGAGTCTTAACAGCTCGAACTGTCACGCCTTGGTCATAGTATTTTGTGTTTTCGTTATATATTTGGTCAGGCCAGGGTGTGACATGGGTTTATTTTGTTGTGTTTCGTATTGGGGTTTTGTAGGCATTGGGATTGCGGCTGAGAAGGGGTGTAGCATAGGTTTGGCTGCCTGAGGCGGTTCTCAATCAGAGTCAGGTGATTATCGTTGTCTCTGATTGGGAACCATATTTAGGTAGCCGGGGTTTCACTGTGTATTTCGTGGGTGATTGTTCCTGTCTCTGTGTAGTGTTCACCAGATAGGCTGTGATAGGTTTTCTCGTTCCGTTTGTTGTTTTGTATATTTAATAGTTATTTCATGTATCGCTTTACTTCATTAAAGAGCATGAGTAACCACCACGCTGCATTTTGGTCCGACTCTCTTTCAACAGACGAACGCCGTTACACGAACAATCAGGTTCTTAATAACAGGTGCATGTTTATCAATAATTGGAAGAAGCAATTTCATAAATTCATCAAGTGCAGCTAATGGATGCTCCTTATTAATCACATCAGAACATCAAATATTTGTAATAGCATCAACACGAGTCACAGCAAAATCTTTTGTATGATCTCTTATACACTATTTTAGGCCCAGCTTTTGGAACTTTGGCTTTCCTGGATATAGCCACTATATTGTGATCACTGCATCCAATGGTTACGGATACAGCTTTCGAACAAAGTTCTACCATATTTGTAATGTTTGAGAGATAAGCAGCATGTTATTATGCACACCAAGTTAACCTCATAGTCCGCCCCATCCCGCATGCGGTCGCGTTACTACAGCCTCAAGCTCATTACCATAACGCAACGTTAGCGATTTCTAAAAATCGCAAATGAAATGAAATAAATATGCCTGCTCTCAAGCTTATCATTTTCTTAACAATCCTGTCGTCTCAGATTTTCAAAATATGCTTTAGAACCAGAGAAAATCAATAATTTGTGTAAGAGTGGTGATAGCTAGCTTAGCATTTAGCGTTAGCATTTAGCACGCAACATATTCACAAAAACCAGCAAAGGGATCAAATAAAATAATTTACCTTTGAAGAACTTCAGATGTTTCAATGAGGAGACTCTCAGTTACATAGCAGATGTCCAGTTTTTCATGAAAGATTCTTGTGTAGGACACAACGTTCCGTTTTGTTACTATGCATTTGGCTACCGAAACTAACCGAAAATTCAGTCACCTACACGTCGAACTTTTTCCGAATTAACTCCATAATATCGACTGAAACATGGAAAACGTTGTTTGAATCAATCCTCAAGGTGTTTTGTCATATATCTCTTCATTGAAATGCCGTCCCTGGAAGCCTGCATTCTTCTCTGATTCGGATGGAAAAATACTGGTAGCTGACTTTTGCGCACCAATTTCCACGCAGACACCGTGCGGGACACTTGGCAATTGTAGTCTCTTATGGTCAATCTTCCAATGATATGCCTACAAATACGTCACAATGCTGCAGACACCTTGGGGAAACGATAGAAAGTGTCCGTTCATTCCTGTCGCATTCACAGCCATATAAGGCGATCATGGAAAACGTAGCTTCAGAAATCCTGTTCATTTCCTGGGCGCTCAAACATCTTGGTTTTGCCTGAAGCTTTTGTTCAACGGCACTCACAGTGAAAATCTTTGCAGTTCTGGAAACGTCAGAGTGTCTTCTTTCCAAAACTATCAATTCCAAGCATAGTCGAGCATATTTTCGTGACAAAATATTGCGCTTAAAACGGGCACGTCTTTTTATCCAAAAATGAAATAATGCCCCTAGTGGACTAACAGGTTAAAATGGTATGCATGTGTTCAGTGCATGATATTTAAAATATGTATCTGATTGGATGCGCACAGTTTTATTGGCAGGCCTCATTGGTTGTTCGCCAAGGTATTCAATTGTGTTTCCTTTGAGCGGGTGCAGATGGACTCAGCTTGGAACCGGCTATGTAGTATCCACTGTCATCTTGTAACTAAACCTATTTGTGATGTTAATTCTTTATACTGTCGAGTTTCTCTTTACAATAACTAAAAATAACCCACTTCCTTTAACTGGAGATGCAACAGATTGGTGACAAGGTACCAGAGTTTTTGTCCGAAGGGGAGAGAGCGAGCAAGAAAGTGCTAGCTCCATTGAGACAGTCTGTGTAGAAAAGCTAGCACGGAAGATGTCGTTCAGCAAGGCTGAGGATTTTCGCTTCGAGGAAAGTGAGGAAGATTTTGAAGCCTATTTGGAAAGGTTGGAACAGTATTTTGAAGCTAATGGGCTCAAATACGAGGATGATAGGTCTAAAGACATTTTTCTCACAAATGTTGGCAGAAAGACTCACAATTTGTTAATGGACTTATGTGTGCCACAGAAACCAAGTGAAATAATGTTGACAGAGTTGGTCGCGCTGTTAAAAAGTCACTACATACCGAGGACAAATTTTATTGCTGAAAGATTAAAGTTTCCTGCAAGGAGTCAACTTGAGGGAGAGTCGATTAGTGAGTACTTGGTTAGTTTAAGAAAACTATCAACCAGATGTAAATTCGGTCCGTTTCTTGAAGAGTCATTACGTGATAGATTTGTGTGCGGTGTTAAAAGTGCAGAGCTGAGATACCGGTTACTGAACGTAGCTCACACAAAATACTTAACATTAGCACTGGCTGTGGATGTGGGATTGTCTTTTGAAGTAACAAAAAAAATGTGCACAGCAGTTTTCACAAAATACTTTTAAAGCAAATGTAGTTGAGAAGAAAAGCATTGCCATGAAAACGGAGGCAACCGCGGGAAAAGGGCACAAGCCAAATGATTGCCGCTACAAGGATTTTGAGTGTCGGTATTGCAAGAATGAAGGACACAGCCAGGGCATGCCACTCGCTTCAAGTGGGAAACAATGACACGAAGCAAGCGAAATGGAACAAGAACCTGGATGCTACTGAGGGAGAGGCCCCCTTACTGCGTTTGCAGGAAGACGAGAGGAGCAACAATGATCAGCACCAGGGCAACGAGAACACATGTTGTAACAGTTTCACACCAACCTTGGTGGATGAGATTGGGGCAAGGTTAGCCCAAGGTACAATCTACTGTCTCTTTAAGACCCTCACTTTTCTCATCACTTGTGGTAAATGACAGATTGTTATTTCAATGCATTTTTAGTCTAAATGACTATACATTTTGCAATGTGTAGACCTCCACAATCAACCTGATACCCCAAATAAACTATTTTGGATAAGCAGTTGGCACGGTTGATCACCCCCCTCCACTCATCCTTCCTTTCCTGGCATTTCTTCATGTTCTTCTTCAGATAGTGTTTCAGTTTGTCCTTTTAATGGCACATGTTCAAAGTGGATGGCCCTTGATAATGTCTCTCACCTTACAGTCCATTAAGTCTTTGTCCATTTTCCCACCAGTACACCAGCAGCATGAGAGAAGTTTGGACTGGATCTCTCTCCATGCTCACTCCACATGGACCCACGTCGCACTCCTGTGAGAAAATGCATGAGAGAAAAGGCAGTTGATATCTTCTACTGGATGCTGTGTACAGGTTGCTGGCTCGGACTCAGGCCTCACGGTAAAAGTGGTGAATAACCATACTGAACTCTATTTTTGCAATTTTCAGCTGGTTAGAGGGGTTGTTATGTTTTTTTTTAACCTTTATTTAGCCAGTCGAGAACAAGTTCTCATTTACAACTGCGACCTGGCCAAGATAAAGCAAAGCATTGTAAAAAACAATACAGAGTTACACATAAACAAACGTACAGTCAATAACACAATAGAAAAGTCCATATACAGTGTGTGTTGAGGTTCACACTGTTCTCGGCCGAATCATCTTCCATGCATTAAGATACCATCTGTGGTCCCCTTTGCCATGAGAGAGAGAGAGAGAGAGAGAGAGAGAGAGAGAGAGAGAGAGAGAGAGAGAGAGAGAGAGAGAGAGAGAGAGAGAGAGAGAGAGACAGAGACAGAGACAGAGGACAGACCCGAACAATAGTTTAGTTTAGAGTAACAACCCCCCAGTTGAACCCAATCTGGTGAGATGTGTTATGGAATCAAGACAAAAACAAAGCAAAGCAAACACATACATAAATATACAGTGCATTGCAAAAGTATTCACCCCCCTTGGCGTTTTTCCTATTTTGCTTCATTACAACCTGTAATTAAAATGGATTTTTATTTGGATTTCATGTAATGGACATACATAAAATAGTCCAAATTGATTAAGTGAATTTTTTTTTTTTTTGGAAAAGTGGTGCATGCATATGTATTCACCCCTTTGCCATGGAGCCCCTAAATAAGATCTGGTGCAACCAATTACCTTCAGAAGTCACATAATAAGTTAAATAAAGTCCAATCTAAGTTTCACATGACCTGTCACATGATCTCAGTATATATACACCTGTTCTGAAAGGCCCCAGAGTCTGCAACACCACTAAGCAAGGGGCACCACCAAGCAAGCGGCACTATGAAGACCCAGGAGCTCTCCAAACAGGTCAGGGACAAAGTTGTGGAGAAGTACCGATTAGTGTTGTGTTATAAAAAATATCTGAAACTTTGAACATCCCACGGAGCACCATTAAATCCATTATAAAAAAATTGAAAGAACATGGCACCACAAAAACCATGCCAAGAGAGGGCCATCCACCAAAACTCACAGACCAGGCAAGGGGGACATTAATCAGAGAGGCAACAAAGAGACCAAAGATAACCCTGAAGGAGCTGCAAAGCTCCACAGCGGAGATTGGAGTATATGTGCATAGGACCAATTTATGCCACACACTCCATAGAGCTGGGCTTTAGAGAAGAGTGGCCAGAAAAAAGCTATTGCTTCAAGAAAAAAATAAGCAAACACATTTGGTGCTCACCAAAAGGCACGTGGGAGACTCCCCAAACATATGGAAGAGGGTACTCTGGTCAGATGAGACTTTTTGGCCATCAAGGAAAATGCTATGTCTGGCACAAACCTAACACCTCTCATCACCCCGAGAACCTCATGTTTTTCATTGGCAGGGACTGGGAAACTGGTCAGAAGGAACAATGTATGGAGCTAAATACAAGGAAATTCTTGAGGGAAACCTGTTTCAGTCTTCCAGAGACTTAAGACTGGGACAGATGTTCACCTTCCAGCAGGACAATTACCCTAAGCATACTGCTAAAGCAACATTCGAGTGGTTTAAGGGGAAACATTTAAATGTCTTGGAATGGCCTAGTCAAAGCCCAGATTTCAATCCAATTGAGAATATGTGGTATGACTTAAAGATTGCTGTACACCAGCGGAACCCATCCAACTTGAAGGAGCTGGAGCAGTTTCGCCTTAAAGAATGGGCAAAATTCCCAGTGGCGAGATGTGCCAAGCTTATAGAGACATATCCCAAGAGACTTGCAGCTGTAATTGCTGCAAAAGGTGGCTCTACAAAGTATTGACTGTGGGGGGTGAATAGTTATGCACGCTCAAGTGTAAAACATTTTTGTCCTATTTCTTGTTTGTTTCACAATAAAAAACATGTTGCATCTTCAAAGTGGTAGGCAATCAAATGATTGTGTTAATCAAATGATACAACGCCCCCTCCCAAAATGCATTTTAATTCCAGGTTGTAAGGCTACAAAATAGTAAAAATACCAAGGGGGGTATACTTTCGCAAGCCACTGTATATCACTTGAGGTGGGGAAAACTTCAATTCATTTGGAGAAACTGTCATCCATTACCAACATCTCTTTTTTTCCTTTTACAGGCAGGCATGTGAAGAAAATCAAGTAGCATGTTTACCAAGGGGCCCGGTAATTTCCCCTTTGGACACATGACTCACATCGTGATTCATGTGTCTGAAAAAAACAACAACACTGCCTGGTAAATCAAAAATAAACAAATTAGAACAACAAATTGAATAATCTCTTGATAACTCCATAAGGAAATAATTGTATGCCTTAAGGTAATGGTAAAATAGACTAGAGACAGCTCTCTCTCTCTGTCCTTCTCGTGGTCCGTATCACACATAATACTGTTGATAAATTATAAACTTCTTCCTAATTATTTGTTTTTACATAGCCCATAAAAAACTTTCTAGTGAGGTTCATCAGGAAGTCAGAACAGAGGTCAGAGGTCAGTCAGCCCTATTAAGTGAGTGTTTGTTTTCCTGTACCTCAGACATTATTTAAAGATATTTCAAACATTTCAAACATTTTGTGTATCAGGTTTACATGGGGTTTTTCAGTGCATTTCTTCTAATCAAGAGAATTTACACGTGTGCAACCAAAACTTTTAACAATAGAAAACTTTAATTTGTGTACAGAATCCTTTCTAACACCTGAAAAACCCACTAAAACCAAATACAAAGACCCCACACTTCTGAATCAAACAGAGTATGAACCACTAACAAATATGCATTAACAGGTGGGTTGTGTGTGGGTGCTGGTGTGTGTGACAAAAATAACCGCAAACAAAATGGCCAGGCCTTGCTTAATTTGGGAGGTCCCTTAGCAGCTGGATCCGGGGACTTTTAACTGCTCTCCCAAGGCACCTGCCTCATGAAGCCTTTCAAAGGGAGAGATACAGAATCATTGGTAAAAATGAACAACAAAAAAACTTGGTAGTGGACATTCCATCAGTCCAGGAAGAAAGAAAAAACACACGTACTTAGTTTTCACTATGCCACAATTTAATCAGTCCTACAAATTCTTAATCATTAATTGAGTTTACTGTATCTTTTTTTATTTTATTCTTTATTTAACCAGGCAAGTCAGTTAAGAACATATTCTTATTTTCAATGACAGCCTGGGAACAGTGGGTTAACTGCCTGTTCAGGGGCAGAACGACAGATTTGTACCTTGTCAGCTCGGGGGTTTGAACTCACAACCTTCCGGTTACTAGTCCAACGCTCTAACCACTAGGCTACGCTGCCTGCCCCTTGGGCAGGAAGTCTCAATAAACCCAAGCGTATACAGAATTATACTTCAGACACATTTATACTTCAAACACATCAGATAATATGTTGTCCCATAAAGCTGAATTGGGCACCTTATAAAGTAAACACTTCCCCTGTAATCTTAATATTTTTAACCTGTTGCATTAACATACAATTCTGTACAAACTGTACCTAATTCCCCAACTGTGTCTCTCACAGCCTGTTTGAGTTCAGTGTGTACTGGCGGCTATCTATTGTTCAACAGGAAGGTTATCTCTAACCCAAACAACAGATGACTTAAACACAAGAGCAGTGAACCAGGCCTTGAAGAGTGAGCAGCCTCTAATATAATTTCAGTCCTAATGACTAAAATATTGTATTATTGGATTGCTATCTGAATGCCGATTACCATTCACTTTGCTACTTTCACTAGTCTCTATATCTGTTTCCATCAACTTGGACTCCCTTCCCAATAGGAATACCTCAATCACTACTGCTTAAACACACAGATCACTCTCAAACAACATTCTGCTTTTCCCCCTATTGCAAGGGTTAAAACAAAACAAACATGAAAACTTTCTCCATATTGGAAGGCATTGTTTTCATTTTAGTATACCTTCAAAAAGTTACTCCATTTTTTACTTACCAATCTCTGTTGGATATTCACTTTCTGCTTCAATATTTATTAAATGTCTATTATTTTAAGATTCATATGTAATGCTTTGGAGGGATCATTATGCATTAATGGGCTCCTGAGTTGTGCAGTGGTCTAAGGCACTGCATCTCAGTGCTAGGCATCACTACAGACACTGGGTCGAATCCAGGTTGTATCACAACTGGCCGTGATTGGGAGTCCCATAGGATGGTGCACAATTAGCCCAGCGTCGTCCGGGTTTGGCCGGTGTAGGCAGTCATTGTAAATAAGAATTTGTTCTCAACTGACTTGCCTAGTTAAATAAATGTTTTAAATAATAATTAACTGGGTTGGCACTGTCTTAGTCCCCAGTAGATGTCGCGCTCAGGCGCTCTGGCACCTGAGACAACAGGCAAACAGATGCAGTCTCCATTTTGCCTACTCATGAATTGGTTTAGAATGTCATCATTTGGGATGTCAACAAGAACTCCAGTACAATAAGTACAATAAATTGTAGCCTTCTAAGTTTAGTTAACAGAAAATCATGTTCAACATTCATTGGTTCTATTTAAGAGGGTATATGCTTATTTCAAAGTGCATTATCAGGGTGGAGGAAAGCTTCTAAGCGTTCATTAGTTATATTGGTTAGGGGTAAGTCATGTCCCGTATAATGCTTATCCTTATCATACAAATGATCCATAAAGGGGCCACTCTGAACAGAATACTTTTTACTCCACTTACATATGTCTACATGTGGGTGTGCTAGTTGTATGTTATTATTATTTTTCTATTTTTACGTCATCAGATCATCATAATAACCCATTATACAAATATTATGTTACTTTATCTCTAGTAACTTTCATATCTGTCACATCCTGATCTGTTTCACCAGTCATTGTGATTCTCTCCACCCCCTCCTGGTGTCGCTTATTTTCCCTGGTGTATTTATCCCTGTGTTTCTTGTCTCTATCTGCTAGTTCGTCTTGTATGTCTTTCAAGTCAACCAGCGTATTTTCCCGTACTCCTGCTTCTATTCTCTTTTTGTCAGTTCTTGACCGTTTTTGACCGTTGCCTGTTTTCTGTACTCCGTACGCGCCTGCCTGACATTCTGCTTGCCCTGACCTCCAGCTTGCCTGCCACTCTGTACCTCCTGGACTCTGAACTGTTTTTTTTACCTGTCCACGACCATTCTCTTGCCTACCCCTTTTGGATTGATTAATAAATATCAAAGACTCAAACCATCTGCCTACCGTGTCTGCATCTGGGTCTCGCCTTGTGCCCTTATATCTCCATAAATCCAGTATCCTTGACACAACCTTACCCTATACCCCAACCTTAACCCCTCCCTAACCATTTAAAATGTAAACTTCAATAGGGTAGGGATGTCCCAATGATCCCAGATAGCACAGACCCTAATTTAATATGATCTCTATGGGTTTGGACCACTTGTCATAATGGTTAAGGTGTTGTTTTGAGTTTGAGTTCCGGTCCGGGCTACCTCCTGAGTTTGAGTTCCGGTCCGGGCTACCCCCTGAGTTTGAGATCCGGTCCGGGCTACCCCCTGAGTTTGAGATCCGGTCCGGGCTACCCCCTGAGTTTGAGATCCGGTCCGGGCTATCCCCTGAGTTTGAGATCCGGTCCGGGCTACCCCCTGAGTTTGAGATCCGGTCCGGGCTACCCCCTGAGTTTGAGATCCGGTCCGGGCTATCCCCTGAGTTTGAGTTCGGTCCGGGCTATCCCTGAGTTTGAGTTCCGGTCCGGGCTACCCCTGAGTTTGAGTTCCGGTCCGGGCTACCCCTGAGTTTGAGTTCCGGTCCGGGCTATCCCCTGAGTTTGAGTTCGGTCCGGGCTACCCCTGAGTTTGAGTTCCGGTCCGGGCTATCCCCTGAGTTTGAGTTCCGGTCCGGGCTACCCCCTGAGTTTGAGTTCCGGTCCGGGCTACCCCCTGAGTTTGAGTTCCGGTCCGGGCTATCCCCTGAGTTTGAGTTCCGGTCCGGGCTACCCCCTGAGTTTGAGTTCCGGTCCGGGCTACCCCCTGAGTTTGAGTTCCGGTCCGGGCTACCCCTGAGTTTGAGTTCCGGTCCGGGCTATCCCCTGAGTTTGAGTTCCGGTCCGGGCTACCCCCTGAGTTTGAGTTCCGGTCCGGGCTATCCCCTGAGTTTGAGTTCCGGTCCGGGCTACCCCCTGAGTTTGAGTTCCGGTCCGGGCTACCCCCTGAGTTTGAGTTCCGGTCCGGGCTACCCCCTGAGTTTGAGTTCCGGTCCGGGCTATCCCCTGAGTTTGAGTTCCGGTCCGGGCTACCCCCTGAGTTTGAGTTCCAGTCCGGGCTATCCCCTGAGTTTGAGTTCCGGTCCGGGCTATCCCCTGAGTTTGAGTTCCGGTCCGGGCTACCCCCTGAGTTTGAGTTCCGGTCCGGGCTACCCCCTGAGTTTGAGTTCCGGTCCGGGCTACCCCCTGAGTTTGAGTTCCGGTCCGGGCTATCCCCTGAGTTTGAGTTCCGGTCCGGGCTACCCCCTGAGTTTGCTACAACATACTTCCCTGGTTGGTTTCATTGATTCTCCCCTTAAACTGCCTCTAAACTATTTTTTTTGCTACAACTTCAAATCACTGATCTACAAATAGTATTCCTTGCCTAAATAACAGGCTTTGTGTAATTAAGATTCTGGCTTGGGCGATCCCAATACCAAACACGCACAACCTGACATGGATTCATTGATTGGAGACAGCATGTGTCAATGAAAAAACTTTTCCTAGGATTTTCTCCTTGCAGCAAAACTAGTGGACAATGCTGGAAATACCAGTCTAAGAAAAATACCACAAAAACCAACCAAAACAACTGACCCTAATCATGATCATTATATTTTAATAAATAACTTCACAGCTTATTCTGTAATGAAAGAAGTGTGGTCTGGGGTTTGGTTTGTATCTGACATTTAACACAGGCTCTCTCTGACTGTCTGAGGGTAGAATAACACACATGTATGCACGCACTCACAGTTCTCTAAAAGGTTAGCCACTTTCAACCCTCTCAATTCATAGCCCAGCGTGTCTCTCCTCTGTGTGTGTCTCCCTGCCACTATCTCTGATCCGTCTCCATTTCTCAGTCTCAATATGAGCTGAGCTGAAAGGTTAAATAGCCCATTCTGCCCTGATGGACTCCCACTGACACACGCACACACACACACTCCTACACACACGTGCCCCTATAAGTTCTTATGTGAAACGGTTGGACAGCATTCTTACACACACCCTACTGTGTGAAACACACTAAGGAGGCCTATTTCACATCTGTATGGTAGTTTGCTCACACTCATGTCACGCATCCCCACACACATAGACTGTTGTTATTCCACTTTACCAGGCACCAATATGTGGTGTTATCTGTTGCTACTGCAGTGAAGCTGACTGGCTTTATTTCATAATTGAAAGCTTGATTACATTGCTGCTAGAGAGACAATTGATAAAGTACTTTAAAGTCAGAATTGAATTGTCCACTAGGAGATCCAGGAATCTGAGTACAATTGTTATGGCTTTGGCGCCACCAAATTAGTTCCACTAAAAGAGAGCGAGGGGTGAAGGGGTGGGCGGAAGAGGGAGCGAGAGTAGGGAGAGAGAAACAGAGAGAAGGGAGAGAGGTAGAAGGGAGAGAGAGGGAGAGAGAGAGAAGGGAGAGAGGGAGAAGGGAGAGAGAGAAAGGAGAGAGAAGAGGGAGAAGAGAGAGAGAGAAGGGAGAGAGAAGAGAGGTAGAAGGGAGAGAGGTAGAGAGAGAAGAGGGGGTAGAGAGGGATGAAGGGAGAGAGGTAGAGAGAGGTAAAAGGGAGAGAGGTAGAAGAGAGAGAGAGGTAGAAGGTAGAAGTAGAAGGTAGAGCGAGAGAGAGGTAGAAGGGAGAGAGGGAGAGAAACAGAGAGAGAGAGAAGAGGGAGATAGGTGGAAGGGAGAGAAAAACTGTTCCGCCTGCGGCTATTGAACCCTGACCTGTTTACCGGACGTGCTACCTGTCCCAGACCTGCTGTTTTCAACTCTCTAGAGACAGCAGGAGCGGTAGAGATACTCTCAATGATCGGCTATGAAAAGCCAACTGACATTTACTCCTGAGGTGCTGACTTGTTGCACCCTCATCAACTACTGTGATTATTATTATTTGATCATGCTGGTCATTTGTGAACATATTGGCCATGTTCTGTTATAATCTCCACCCGGCACAGCCAGAAGAGGACTGGCCACACCTCATAGCCTGGCTCCTCTCTAGGTTTCTTCCTTGGTTTTGGCCTTTCTAGTGAGTTTTTCCAAGCCACTGTGCTTCTACACCTGCATGTCTTGTTGTTTGGGGTTTTAGGCTGGGTTCCTGTACAGCACTTTGATATATCAGCTGATATAAGAAGGGCTATATAAATACATTTCATGATTTGATGAGAGGTAGAAGGGAAAGAGAGGTAGAACATTAAATGACAGGTAGAAGAGAGAGAGAGGTAGAACATTAAATGAGAGGTAGAAGAGAGAGAGGTAGAACATTAAATGAGAGGTAGAAGAGAGAGAGAGGTAGAACATTAAATGAGAGGTAGAAGGGAAAGAGAGGTAGAACATTAAATGAGAGGTAGAAGAGAGAGAGAGGTAGAACATTAAATGAGATGTAGAAGAGAGAGAGAGGTAGAACATTAAATGAGAGGTAGAAGAGAGAGAGGTAGAACATTAAATGAGATGTAGAAGAGAGAGAGAGGTAGAACATTAAATGAGATGTAGAAGAGAGAGAGAGGTAGAACATTAAATGAGAGGTAGAAGGGAAAGAGAGAGGTAGAACATTAAATGAGATGTAGAAGAGAGAGAGAGGTAGAACATTAAATGAGATGTAGAAGAGAGAGAGAGGTAGAACATTAAATGAGAGGTAGAAGAGAGAGAGAGGTAGAACATTAAATGAGAGGTTGAAGAGAGAGAGAGGTAGAACATTAAATGAGAGGTAGGAGAAAGAGAGGTAGAACATTAAATGAGAGGTTGAAGAGAGAGAGAGGTAGAACATTAAATGAGATGTAGAAGAGAGAGAGAGGTAGAACATTATATGAGATGTAGAAGAGAGAGAGAGGTAGAAGGGAAAGAGAGGTAGAACATTAAATGAGAGGTAGAAGAGAGAGAGAGGTAGAACATTAAATGAGAGGTTGAAGAGAGAGAGAGGTAGAACATTAAATGAGATGTAGAAGAGAGAGAGAGAGAGAGGTAGAAGGGAAAGAGAGGTAGAACATTAAATGAGATGTAGAAGAGAGAGAGAGGTAGAACATTAAATGAGAGGTTGAAGAGAGAGAGAGGTAGAACATTAAATGAGATGTAGAAGAGAGAGAGAGGTAGAACATTAAATGAGATGTAGAAGAGAGAGAGAGGTAGAACATTAAATGAGAGGTTGAAGAGAGAGAGAGGTAGAACATTAAATGAGAGGTTGAAGAGAGAGAGAGGTAGAAGGGAAAGAGAGGTAGAACATTAAATGAGATGTAGAAGAGAGAGAGAGGTAGAACATTAAATGAGAGGTAGGAGAAAGAGAGGTAGAACATTAAATGAGAGGTTGAAGAGAGAGAGAGGTAGAACATTAAATGAGAGGTTGAAGAGAGAGAGAGGTAGAACATTAAATGAGATGTAGAAGGGCGAGAGTTGGAAGAGAGCGAGGTAAAACATGAAATGGAAATGCTGTTTAGAGTTGTGGAGTTTGAACAGCTCTAACTACATTTCACAGCTGTACAATGATCCAGTAGAATGGTTCAGGGATGGAGGGATGAGGAGGAGGAGAGGAGGAAATGTTTTGTAGTTGTAATTAGGAGCATCCTCTATCTCACTGTTTACTGCAGCAGCTGGCTAGAGAGGGAGATAGGGGAGGGGTTAATAGAGAAACTGAGTGTGTGAGAAAACAGAGGGAGGGAGGGTGAAGGTAGTGTTAGGACACATTGAAGATCTTAAACTAGTATGTGTGACAGATTTTTCTTGCATGTCTGCTAGTCTGGGGTGTGTAAAGTACTGAGGCAATCTCTAGGCTTGCCGTTTTGTTCTGTATCTTTTATCAAAGCCTTATCCCCCACTGTAATCACTCAATTCAGCTATGTGATACAGGATTCTTCAGGTCATCACATTTATCAGCTCGACATGATCGGAATTTTGACTGACCTCCGAGGTTGATGAAATATGAATTTGATGTCTATAAACTGTAAACACTTTCTCTCTAACATCTCTCCTAATAGCTCTGTACTTGATGTACTCACTTCTGACCTCTCTGTCACACTCCTGACCTCTCTGTCACACTCCTGCCTTCTCTCTGCCACTGTCCATAATGAGTCATCATGCAGCTTTAAGGCTGTTTAGGGACAGTAGCGCTAGTGTCCAGTCAGCAGTATAGGGGGCTGATGTTCAGGGACAGTAGCGCTAGTGTCCAGTCAGCAGTATAGGGGGCTGATGTTCAGGGACAGTAGCGCTAGTGTCCAGTCAGCAGTATAGGGGGCTGATGTTCAGGGACGGTAGCGCTAGTGTCCAGTCAGCAGTATAGGGGGCTGATGTTCAGGGACAGTAGCGCTAGTGTCCAGTCAGCAGTATAGGGGGCTGATGTTCAGGGACAGTAGCGCTAGTGTCCAGTCAGCAGTATAGGGGGCTGATGTTCAGGGACGGTAGCGCTAGTGTCCAGTCAGCAGTATAGGGGGCTGATGTTCAGGGACGGTAGCGCTAGTGTCCAGTCAGCAGTATAGGGGGCTGATGTTCAGGGACGGTAGCGCTAGTGTCCAGTCAGCAGTATAGGGGGCTGATGTTCAGGAACGGTAGCGCTAGTGTCCAGTCAGCAGTATAGGGGGCTGATGTTCAGGGACGGTAGTGCTAGTGTCCAGTCAGCAGTATAGGGGGCTGATGTTCAGGGACGGTAGTGCTAGTGTCCAGTCAGCAGTATAGGGGGCTGATGTTCAGGGACGGTAGTGCTAGTGTCCAGTCAGCAGTATAGGGGGCTGATGTTCAGGGAAGGTAGCGCTAGTGTCCAGTCAGCAGTGTAGGGGGCTGATGTTCAGGGAAGGTAGCGCTAGTGTCCAGTCAGCAGTGTAGGGGGCTGATGTTCAGGGAAGGTAGCGCTAGTGTCCAGTCAGCAGTATAGGGGGCTGATGTTCAGGGAAGGTAGCGCTAGTGTCCAGTCAGCAGTGTAGGGCTGCACAAATAGCCACAGTCACACACTGCTGCCTGCAGTCTCCTAGTCTAATTGATGTCACCAGCCCTGATCCTGGAGAGTTTCAGGGTTTTTAGTCTCTGCCTCCTAACTCAGTTACGAACTAAAACATCTCATTCAACTAATAGTTAGGACCTACATATTCTACACATAGGGTTGTGTAGAATATGTAGCCTAATATCTTAGGTCCAGGAGTAAGCAGTGAACATTCATTGAGCTTTCCAAGATGTGGGCATGTGTTTGTGTGTGTCTGTCTTTCTGTATGTATATGTGTGTTGTGTGTTGTGTGTTGTGTGGTGTGTGTGTGTGTGTGTGTGTGTGTGTGTGTGTGTGTGTGTGTGTGTGTGTGTGTGTGTGTGTGTGTGTGTGTGTGTGTGTGTGTGTGTGTGTGTGTGTGTGTGTGTGTGCGCGCGCACATGCCCGTGTGTGTGTTTTTGCAGGCTTTTCCTGCAGGTGAAATATTGACAGCAGCTGCATTTGGAAAGCTCTTTGATGTTCTGGAGTTGAGATTGGTCCGAAGGGCCTTTCTGCTCTCACGCACATGCACACGCACACGCACAGGCACAGGCACAGGCACAGGCACAGGCACAGGCACAGGCACAGGCACAGGCACAGGCACAGGCACAGGCACAGGCACAGGCACAGGCACAGGCACAGGCACAGGCACACGCACACGCACACGCACACGCACACGCACACGCACACACACACGCACACACACACGCACACACACTGAGCTTCCTAACCTCAGCAGGTACTGTACAGGGAGATTACTGTCACGGTATTACATGTACATGGTAGCCTTTTAGTGCCACACACATGCAGACATAAACAAATGTGCAAGTTCTCTGTTCTAAAGTTCCATTTCATGTCCAGTCATCATTGCCAGTAGATCAATATATAATAATTGTATTCTTGTGTGTGCTGTTAATTAATAGTGAATAACTGTATCTTGCTCATCATCTGTGGATCAATAGGAGATGAATCCATTTCAAGTATTGATTGACCACTGCACAGTAACAGTGAGCTCACAAACAAGCCAAGGCACCTGCTGGGGGAGGAAATAAATGCACTAACATCTAACAGATCTTATCCTTATTTGATGGTTGGTTGAGTAACACTAAAATGAGAACGGTTACGTCACCACATCCAATCGTATGCTTTTACACGGTGGCAAACGCAACAGAAAACACTTCAATATTCATAATGGTCAAGTGCTGCAAAGAAGCTGCAGAACAGAGCAGCACGTCTTGCCCTTCAATGTACACAGGGGGCTGGTATCAACAGTATGCATGTCAGTCTCTCTTGGCTCAAAGTAGCGGAGAGATTGACTGCATCAATTCTCGTTTAAAAAAGATATATCTTACTGTATTGAACATTCCAAATTGTCTGTATAATCAACTTACACATAGCTCTGACAAACATACTTACCCCACCAGACATGCCACCAGAGGCCTCGTCACAGTCCGCAAATCCAGAACGGATTCAGGTGACACCAATGCCCAGTATTCTATAGAGCGATGATCAAATGGAACAAATTACTTAACCAAACGGCAAAATCAGCTTTAAAAAACAAATACAAAAACACCTCACAGCACAACCCCTCTCCCCTATCTGACCTTGCTAACCTAGTTAAGGCATATGTACACGTGTATGTAGTAATGAATGTATGTGTGTAAGTCTGTCTATGTTAATGTTTTAAACGTATGTAAATTGTACGTTTTTTTGTCTGTAATGTCTTATTCGTTTTGTGTCGGACCCCAGGAAGACTAGCTGTCGGCATTACTTGTTTGGTCGACTGTGGTATTACAAATACTGAGCATCTCTTTATCACACGTAGACCTCTCCCCATCTTTACAACAATTTAATCAGTATGCCTTGACCATGACAATTTACAGGTGACACCAAAATTGACACCAACATTTCAATTTACAGGTGACACCAAAAAGTTTAGTCTCTTCAACTTGCTCAATAGCCATATCATTCAATACCAGATTCAGCTGAGGTCTAGAACTTAGGGGATGATTTGAACAAAATACAATGCTTTTAGTTGTAGATATGTTCAGGACTAGTTTATTACTATCCACCAAAACTGACTGCAACTCTTTGCTTAGGGTTACAGTGATTTCACTAGCTGTGGTTGCTGATGTGTATAATGCTGAATAATCAGTGTATATAGACATACAAGCTCTGTTTAATGCTAGTGGTATATCATTAATAAAAATAGATAATTAAATTACATTTATTATATAATTAAATTAGATGTACCTTTGACCTAGTGTCTGTTATGCAGTACAGAATATCACAAGACACACAATAAAATGAAGTGTGTGTTATATAATCAGATTGGCTGCATATGACCTGAGAGCACTGCTAGCACATGTAGGTAATGACACACACTACCAGATGGGATGTCAGATGCTTATGAAGCCTTAATGTCTGCTCTATGTGGCTTTCACATTATCCTTATGAAGTTCTTACAGATGTGTCATGAATGCTTGCAAAGTTAAAGGCCCAATGCAGTCTTTTTTTATATCACAATCACATAATTTTCTGGGTAACAAGTACCTTACTGTAGGTTTCTATTAAAATGGGCAAAAATGGCTTTTTAGCAAACAAACTACTTCTCAAACACCCATTTTGCTAGGTCTGTCTGGGTGAGGAGGGGGAAACTGAAAATGAGCTGTTCTTGGCAGAGGTTTGGAATGCTTTGTTATTGGTCTATTAGCCAATTTACCGCATGGTGATGTCACCCATGCAAACCTGCTGATTAGAAGCTTAGTTTCATCAGATGTTAGTTTCATCAGATGTTGTACAAGCTGATATAAAACACAGGAACAACAGGGCCTATAAAGAATAGATGTGGACTATTTAAAGAATAGTCATGAATGCTTTACAACGTTAAAGAAAATTGTTATCCTAAAACAATGTCGCTGCCTGCACCTGCCCTCCCGTCCATCATCACTACTCTGGACGGTTCTGACTTAAAATATGTGGACAACTACAAATACCTAGGTGTCTGGTTAGACTGTAAACTCACCTTCCAGACTCACATTAAGCATCTCCAATCCAAAATTAAATCAGAATCGGCTTCCTATTACGCAACATAGCATCCTTCACTCATGCTGCCAAACACCCTCGTAAAACTGACCATCCTACTGATCCTCGACATCGGCGATGTCATTTACAAAATAGCCTCCAACACTCTGCTCAACAAATTGGATGCAGTCTATCACAGTGCCATCCATTTTGTCACCAAAGCCCCATATACTACCCACCACTGCGACCTGTACGCTCTCGTTGGCTGGCCCTCGCTTCATACTCGTCTCCAAACCCACTGGCTCCAGGTCATCTACAAGTCTCTGCTAGGTAAAGTCCCGCCTTATCTCAGCTCACTGGTCACCATAGCAGCACCCACCCGTAGCACTCGCTCCAGCAGGTAAATCTCACTGGTCACCCCCAAAGCCAATTCTTCTTTGGCCGCCTTTCCTTCCAGTTCTCTGCTGCCAATGACTGGAACGAACTGTAAAAATCACTCAAGCTGGAGTCTCTTATCGCCCTCACTACCTTTAAGCGCCAGCTGTCAGAGCAGCTCACAGATCACTGCACCTGTACATAGCCCATCTGTAAACAGCCCATCCAACTACCTCATCCCCATAATGTATTTATTTATTTATTTATCTTGCTCCTTTGCACCCAAGTATCTCTACTTGCACATTCCTCTTCTGCACATCTACCATTCCAGTGTTCAATTTCTATATTGTAATTACTTCGGCGCCATGGCCTATTTAAATAAAGGTGCAATAAATAAATAAAAAAATATAGCTATTTGATTTGATTTATTATTGATTGATTGTTTATTTACTTACCCATGCCTCATCCCTCTCTTTTTCTCTCAGGAATGTTGTTTTTGTGAGTGTGTTTTAACTTGCTTTTAGCATCCCTTTGATGAACTGAGCAGATTGTGATCTGGTCTGTCCTGGCTTCTTCGTTGGGCCTATACCTAATGACACTCACATGGCGTTCTCACTCTGTTCCAAACAAACACTTGGTTCTCCTCTCTGCTTGTATTAGATTCATCAGCAAATGCTGCTTTTATAGCCTTTATCATAAGACCCACATAAATGACACTAAAGACCTCAGGCTGTACCCCCCCATCCCCAGTCCCCAGTCCTTTCTGTCTCTCTTCATCTCTCTCTGTGTCTCTCTCTCTCTCTCTCACACACACTCACACACACACACACACACACACACACACACACACACACACACACACACACACACACACACACACACACACACACACACACACACACACACACACACACACACACACACACACACACACACACACACACACACGGATAGTTATCAGAAATTGTGCCTGGCCTACTTGTAGCTGACTTGGTGTGATAATCCTCCTATTGTAGAGCCAGGAGAGCAGACGGTGAACTGTGAAACTCCCAGACACACATTTCACAAAACATCTGATCAGGACTCAACACATCACAGAGGAGCTGTTTATGCCACTGGCTGCAGCATTGTGACCCACTACAAACATTTGAACTGTTCTTGTGACCCACCAAAGAAACACAACGTTTCTACCAGGGGTTGGAACCAAAGTCATTTTTTTGTTCTGCTCCACTGTTCCCACCAGCAAAAGTTCTGAACCGGTTTGAAACAAAAAAGGAACGGTTTATATTGTTCCTTTCTGTTCCTTTTTAAACTTCTGAAATACACCACCGTTCAAAGGTTTGGGGTCACTTAGAAATGTCCTTGATTTTGAAAGAAAAGCACAATTTTTTTGTACGTTAAAATAAGATCAAATAGATCAGAAATACAGTGTAGACGTTAATGTTGTAAATGACTATTGTAGCTGGAAATGGCAGATTTTTAATGGAATATCTACATAGGCGTACAGAAGCCCATTATCAGCAACCATCACTCCTGTGTTCCAATGGCACGTTGTGTTAGCTAACCCGGTCCTGGATCGTTCTCTCATTCGGGACTTCCACAGGCGTCGTCCTGACCGACCCCAAGGTCGTCGACGCCCTGTTGCTGGAGCAGCACCTCAGGGGAGTACTGTCACACCAGCCTTTGCTTTGGCTAACCCCTCCTGCCCAGCTCAGGCGTTTGGCATCGCCGGCTTTCTAGCTGCTGCCAAACCTACTGCTGGCAAACGCCCTTCTCGTCATCATTACACACACCTGGTTCAAATCCCCACTCTATCACTGTATATATACACTCCCTCTGTCATTGTCTTTTTTCGATCATTGTAATGTTGCTTGTTTTCCTGAGAGGAATCTCTCCAACTATTTTTTTGAGATCTTTATTATTCTGGGTTTTGGGTTTTGTCCCGCTTTTATAATTATAGTGCTTTAATAAACTCAGTAGTTCTAAACCTGCGACTGCCTTCTGCCTCCTCCTATCTACGCTCGTGACAGTCAGCCAGGTCCTAACTATTTGAATAACGGGTAGTATTTCGGGGAGAGGAAATGGTGGCAGCCGATATTAAACACAGCCCTGTCTGTGGTTCAGGTGCCATCATTAAAATGTTCTTTAAACCACGTAGCCCCAAACACACACACGCACGCATGCCCGCCTGCACGCACACACACACACACACACACACACACACACACACACACACACACACACACACACACACACACACACACACACACACACACACACACACACACACACACACACACACACACACACACACACACTGTATTAGTACTTAGTGACAAATGTTGTCTTATATGGAAAAACTGGCAGATATACATATTGAGTGTGATTGATTGAGCGCACAGGATGTTAGTGACAACCCCAGTTAACTGTAATAATGTCACTGCATGTGTTTCTCATAGGGATTTACAGCCACTACAATACTGTCTTTTGCTGTCATTGGGTTTTTAGGATTTTATTAATTTGTGACGGTTGGTACCAGTGTTGTTTATACCCCCTGTTTCATGTCTGTTGATAGGGCATGAATTGGGTGTGATTATTAGCTCAGCTGTGATATTATTTTGTATGATGTTTGTATGTTTTTGTTTTTATTTAACCCTTATTTTACCAGGTAAGTTGACTGAGCACACATTCTCATTTACAGCAACGACCTGGGGAATAGTTACAGGGGAGGGGAGGGGGATGAATGAGCCATTGTAAACTGGGGAAGATTAGGGGACCATGATGGCACAGCATGAGGGCCAGATTGGGAATTTAGGCAGGACACTGTGGTTAACCCTCCTACTCTTACGATAAGTGCAATGGGATCTTTAGTGACCACAGAGAGTCAGGACACCAGTTTAACAATCCATCTGAAGACAGCACCCTACTTAGGGCAATGTCCCCAATCACTGGGGCATTGGGATATTTCTTTTGACCAGAGGAAAGGGTGCCTCCTACTGACCCTCCACCACTACTTCCAGCAGCATCTGGTATCCATCCAGGGACTGACCAGGACCCTGGATGAGGATGTCCTTTATGGATGTTGAATCCAGCAGTGCTGTGAAGCTCAGACAAGCAGGCTTAGTTCACTAACAAAGCTGAGCCACACTTCAAATCACATTTTACTGGTCGCATACGCATTTTTAGCAGATGTTAATGATGGTGTAGAGTGTTATGGAATTTTAATGTTTGTGCTTTCCTTAGAACTCATTTCTGTGATCTATTTATGTGTTGTTCTGTAAATCAATTTCTGTGTTCATGGAAGTGATTGACTGAACAAATCCTCACTCTCAGTAGCTGCAATTTGGCAGTATGCCCCGACCTTGTTTTGAGAACGAACAAAAGATATCTCCGTTTCAATGTCTCAGCTCAGAGAGAAGAAGCCTCGTGATGTATTGGTCTATCACATGTTATGAACAAGTATTGGTCGGTCACATGAATGAAACAAAATGGTAATGATTAATTAATTATGCAAAATCATGCATGCCTGTGGAGCTTTCCAGTGGTGATCTGCGAGGAAAACCGTTGCCACATTTTATGAAGCGTGAGGGAAATTCCTGTCTGACCAAAAGAGGACGAGGAACAGCCCAGACCAGATCAGACCCTTACTGTGAGCTGCCCAGGAGGAGACACATCATCTACAAACAATTGAGGGATGGCAACAGATTTCAGCGAGTCAATTTAAATGAATCTGCATAAAAATTTAAAAAATATATAAAATATTAAACCAATAAAATTGAACATAAAGATGTAGAAGGAGGGTATCACTATCTTACAAAAAAACACAAAGTGTTTTTGAATACGGGGTGTTATTTACATGTATGGGACGCGGCAAGACTATACTGTAGAGCCTATAGAATTTATGACTATGATAGTGAGGGACCGTAGGTGCTATAACTATAGGGACTATGGATGCATTTGGGACTATTGATGCTCAGGGACTACAGATACTCAGGGACCAAGGATACTGTAGAGACTATAGAGGAACTGCATAAGATACATATGACGTGGAAGAAGGCTAGAGCTAGTCTTAGAGAGAAGACTAGAGTGAGGGCAAGTAACGGTACCAAGCCCCACTGACAGCTGTCTATAGGCATTTATAAGAGAAATGTCTACCACTGGTAGAGAATAGCATAAGGTGCACTCCATACTATTTTATACGTATAGTGAAGATACATGTGGTGCATAGGAGGTAACGACAGAGAATCGTTGAAGATGCACGTGGGTAAAGAAGAGATTACTGAGTGTGTTTGGGAATAGTACTACGTGAATGTGGATGTGAAAGTTGTGTGATTGTGAGAAATGGGAAACACTCAAAGTTCCAGAATGGGTTTAAAATGCAGCTCGAACATACTTCTACAGAGCTGCATATATTTGTCACTCAGTGACAATCCGCCTGCCTGATACTCCTCAACAATAAATGGCAGCATGTGTGTTGAGTAGAATGCCTTCAACCTCAGGACAGCCTCTGCACAGGACTGTGCACCATAGGGAACAGGGATGACAACTTGCTGGGACAGAGTGCAGATAAGCCCCTTACTTTCTCTCAGTCCTGTGCAAGACATACCAATTTGCAGCTGCATGTCGTAGCCACGTGGCCCATGTGGTTGCAGTTGGGGTGTGCCCTCCACCACCTTCACATCATAGGATTTCCCCTTGAAGACATCATCCAGAGAATATCAGCCCTTCCCCATGACAGGACACTTGATGTCCAACAGCTCCTTGGAGTTCAGCACTCCATCAGGGCTTGCTGATAGCCATGGCTCTTCAACACTGACAACAGGGCCTCTGTGGTCCACAGAGTAGCCACAGTCTTCCAGCCACTGGGAGGCTATCAGCTCATTATCTTCAAATACATTAAAATGGTACAGCCACAAATAAATATTCATTTCAGTCCAATTTTACCTAGGATGCTACTGGCTGTGATATTATTGTCAGTTCAGTATTAACACAGTTATAGAGTAGATTTCCATAGGCAGATTCAGGTGTCTCAGGTTCCTATTCAATTCACCCTGTGCAGGAGTGGGAGGCAGGGGTGGACATGCAGGAGTGGGAGGCAGGGGTGGACCTGCAGGAGTGGGAGGCAGGGGTGGACATGCAGGAGTGGGAGGCAGGGGTGGACATGCAGGAGTGGGAGGCAGGGGTGGACATGCAGGAGTGGAGGCAGGGGTGGACATGCAGGAGTAGGAGGCAGGGGTGGACATGCAGGAGTGGGAGGCAGGGGTGGACATGCAGGAGTGGGAGGCAGGGGTGGACATGCAGGAGTGGGAGGCAGGGGTGGACATGCAGGAGTAGGGAGGCAGGGGTGGACATGCAGGAGTGGGAGGCAGGGGAGGACATGCAGGAGTGGGAGGCAGGGGTGGACATGCAGGAGTAGGAGGCAGGGGTGGACATGCAGGAGTGGGAGGCAGGGGTGGACATGCAGGAGTGGGAGGCAGGGGTGGACATGCAGGAGTAGGAGGCAGGGTGGACATGCAGGAGTGGGAGGCAGGGGTGGACATGCAGGAGTGGGAGGCAGGGGTGGACATGCAGGAGTGGGAGGCAGGGTGGACATGCAGGAGTGGAGGCAGGGGTGGACATGCAGGAGTAGGAGGCAGGGGTGGACATGCAGGAGTAGGAGGCAGGGGTGGACATGCAGGAGTAGGAGGCAGGGGTGGACATGCAGGAGTAGGAGGCAGGGTGGACATGCAGGAGTGGGAGGGAGGCAGGTGGACATGCAGGAGTGGGAGGCAGGGGTGGACATGCAGGAGTGGGAGGCAGGGGTGGACATGCAGGAGTGGGAGGCAGGGGTGGACATGCAGGAGTGGGAGGCAGGGGTGGACATGCAGGAGTGGGAGGAGGCAGGGTGGACATGCAGGAGTAGGAGGCAGGGGTGGACATGCAGGAGTGGGAGGCAGGGGTGGACATGCAGGAGTGTGAGGCAGGGGTGGACATGCAGGAGTGGAGGCAGGGGTGGACATGCAGGAGTAGGAGGCAGGTGGACATGCAGGAGGCAGGAGGCAGGGTGGACATGCAGGAGTGGTAGGCAGGGGTGGACATGCAGGAGTGGGAGGCAGGGGTGGACATGCAGGAGTAGGAGGCAGGGGTGGACATGCAGGAGTAGGAGGCAGGGTGTGACATGCAGGAGTGGGGAGGCAGGGGTGGACATGCAGGAGTGGAGGCAGGGGTGGACATGCAGGAGTGGGAGGCAGGGGTGGACATGCAGGAGTGGGAGGCAGGAGTGGACATGCAGGAGGAGGAGGCAGGGGTGGACATGCAGGAGTGGGAGGCAGGGGTGGACATGCAGGAGTGGGAGGCAGGGGTGGACATGCAAAAGTGGGAGGCAGGGTGGACATGCAGGAGTGGGAGGCAGGGGTGGACATGCAGGAGTGTGAGGCAGGGGTGGACATGCAGGAGTGTGAGGCAGGGGTGGACATGCAGGAGTGGGGAGGCAGGGTGGACATGCAGGAGTGGGAGGCAGGGGTGGACATGCAGGAAGTGGGAGGCAGGGGTGGACATGCAGGAGTGTGAGGCAGGTGGACATGCAGGAGTGGGAGGCAGGGGTGGACATGCAGGAGTGGGAGGCAGGGGTGGACATGCAGGAGTGGGAGGCAGGGGTGGACATGCAGGAGTGGAGGCAGGGGAGGACATGCAGGAGTGGGAGGCAGGGAGGACATGCAGGAGTGGGAGGCAGGGGTGGACATGCAGGAGTGGGAGGCAGGGGTGGACATGCAGGAGTGGGAGGCAGGGGTGGACATGCAGGAGTGGGAGGCAGGGGAGGACATGCAGGAGTGTGAGGCAGGGGTGGACATGCAGGAGTGGGGAGGCAGGGGAGGACATGCAGAAGTGGAGGCAGGGGTGGACATGCAGGAGTGGGAGGCAGGGGTGGACATGCAGGAGTAGGAGGCAGGGGGGACATGCAGGAAGTGGGAGGCAGGGGTGGACATGCAGGAGTGGAGGCAGGGGTGGACATGCAGGAGTGGGAGGCAGGGTGGACATGCAGGAGTGGGAGGCAGGGGTGGACATGCAGGAGTGTGAGGCAGGGTGGACATGCAGGAGTGGGAGGCAGGGGTGGACATGCAGGAGTGGGAGGCAGGGGGTGGACATGCAGGAGTGGGAGGCAGGGGTGGACATGCAGGAGTGGAGGCAGGGGTGGACATGCAGGAGTGGGAGGCAGGGGTGGACATGCAGGAGTGGGAGGCAGGGGTGGACATGCAGGAGTAGGAGGCAGGGTGGACATGCAGGAGTGGGAGGCAGGGTGGACATGCAGGGACAAGTGGGAGGCAGGGGTGGACATGCAGGAGTGGGAGGCAGGGGTGGACATGCAGGAGTGGGAGGCAGGGTGGACATGCAGGAGTGGGAGGCAGGGGTGGACATGCAGGAGTGGGAGGCAGGGGTGGACATGCAGGAGTGGAGGCAGGGGAGGACATGCAGGAGTGGGAGGCAGGGGTGGACATGCAGGAGTGGGAGGCAGGGGTGGACATGCAGGAGTGTGAGGCAGGGGGTGGACATGCAGGAGTGTGAGGCAGGGGTGGACATGCAGGAGTGTGAGTAGGAGGCAGGGGTGGACATGCAGGAGTGGGAGGCAGGGAGTGGACATGCAGGAGTGGAGGCAGGGGTGGACATGCAGGAGTGTGAGGCAGGTGGACATGCAGGAGTGGGAGGCAGGGGTGGACATGCAGGAGTGGGAGGCAGGGGTGGACATGCAGGAGTGGGAGGCAGGGGAGGACATGCAGGAGTGGGAGGCAGGGGTGGACATGCAGGAGTGGGAGGCAGGGGTGGACATGCAGGAGTAGGAGGCAGGGGTGGACATGCAGGAGTGGGAGGCAGGGGTGGACATGCAGGAGTGGGAGGCAGGGGTGGACATGCAGGAGTGGGAGGCAGGGGTGGACATGCAGGAGTGGGAGGCAGGGGTGGACATGCAGGAGTGTGAGGCAGGGGTGGACATGCAGGAGTGTGAGGCAGGGGTGGACATGCAGGAGTGGAGGCAGGGGTGGACATGCAGGAGTGTGAGGCAGGGGTGGACATGCAGGAGTGGGAGGCAGGGGTGGACATGCAGGAGTAGGAGGCAGGGGTGGACATGCAGGAGTGGGAGGCAGGGTGGACATGCAGGAGTGGGAGGCAGGGGTGGACATGCAGGAGTGGGAGGCAGGGGTGGACATGCAGGAGTGGGAGGCAGGGGTGGACATGCAGGAGTGGAGGCAGGGGTGGACATGCAGGAGTGGGAGGCAGGGGTGGACATGCAGGAGTAGGAGGCAGGGGTGGACATGCAGGAGTGGGAGGCAGGGGAGGACATGCAGAAGTGGGAGGCAGGGGTGGACATGCAGGAGTGGGAGGCAGGGGTAGGACATGCAGGAGTGTGAGGCAGGGTGGACATGCAGGAGTGGGAGGCAGGGGTGGACATGCAGGAGTGGGAGGCAGGGGTGGACATGCAGGAGTGGAGGCAGGGAGGACATGCAGGAGTGGAGGCAGGGGTGGACATGCAGGAGTGTGAGGCAGGAGGGACATGCAGGAGTGTGAGGCAGGGGTGGACATGCAGGAGTGGGAGGCAGGGGGGACATGCAGGAGTGTGAGGCAGGGGTGGACATGCAGGAGTGGAGGCAGGGGTGGACATGCAGGAGTGGGAGGCAGGGGTGGACATGCAGGAGTGGGAGGCAGGGGAGGACATGCAGGAGTGGGAGGCAGGGGTGGACATGCAGGAGTGGGAGGCAGGGGTGACATGCAGGAGTGTGAGGCAGCAGGGGTGGACATGCAGGAGTAGGAGGCAGGGGTGGACATGCAGGAGTGGAGGCAGGGGTGGACATGCAGGAGTGGGAGGCAGGGGTGGACATGCAGGAGTGGGAGGCAGGGGTGGACATGCAGGAGTGGGAGGCAGGGGTGGACATGCAGGAGTGGGGAGGCAGGGGTGGACATGCAGGAGTGGGAGGCAGGGGTGGACATGCAGGAGTGGGAGGCAGGGGTGGACATGCAGGAGTGTGAGGCAGGGGAGGACATGCAGGAGTGTGAGGCAGGGGTGGACATGCAGGAGTGGAGGCAGGGGTGGACATGCAGGAGTGGAGGCAGGGGTGGACATGCAGGAGTGGGAGGCAGGGTGGACATGCAGGAGTGTAGGAGGCAGGGGTGGACATGCAGGAGTGGAGAGGCAGGGGTGGACATGCAGGAGTGTGAGGCAGGGTGGACATGCAGGAGTGTGAGGCAGGGGTGGACATGCAGGAGTGTGAGGCAGGAGGACATGCAGGAAGTGGGAGGCAGGGGTGGACATGCAGGAGTGTGAGGCAGGGGAGGACATGCAGGAGTGGAGGCAGGGGTGGACATGCAGGAGTGGGAGGCAGGGGAGGACATGCAGGAGTGGGAGGCAGGGGTGGACATGCAGGAGTGGGAGGCAGGGGTGGACATGCAGGAGTGGGAGGCAGGGGTGGACATGCAGGAGTGGGAGGCAGGGGTGGACATGCAGGAGTGTGAGGCAGGGGTGGACATGCAGGAGTGGGAGGCAGGGGTGGACATGCAGGAGTGGGAGGCAGGGGTGGACATGCAGGAGTGTGAGGCAGGGGAGGACATGCAGGAGTGTGAGGCAGGGGTGGACATGCAGGAGTAGGAGGCAGGGGTGGACATGCAGGAGTGGGAGGCAGGGGTGGACATGCAGGAGTGTGAGGCAGGGGTGGACATGCAGGAGTGGAGGCAGGGGTGGACATGCAGGAGTGGGAGGCAGGGAGGACATGCAGGAGTGGGAGGCAGGGGTGGACATGCAGGAGTGGGAGGCAGGGGTGGACATGCAGGAGTGGGAGGCAGGGGTGGACATGCAGGAGTGGGAGGCAGGGGAGGACATGCAGGAGTGTGAGGCAGGGGTGGACATGCAGGAGTAGGAGGCAGGTGGACATGCAGGAGTGGGAGGCAGGGGTGGACATGCAGGAGTGGGAGGCAGGGGTGGACATGCAGGAGTGGGAGGCAGGGGTGGACATGCAGGAGTGGGAGGCAGGGGTGGACATGCAGGAGTAGGAGGCAGGGGTGGACATGCAGGAGTGGGAGGCAGGGGTGGACATGCAGGAGTGGGAGGCAGGGGTGGACATGCAGGAGTGTGAGGCAGGGGTGGACATGCAGGAGTAGGAGGCAGGGGTGGACATGCAGGAGTGGGAGGCAGGGGATGGACATGCAGGAGTGGGAGGCAGGGGTGGACATGCAGGAGTGGGAGGCAGGGGAGGACATGCAGGAGTGGGAGGCAGGGGTGGACATGCAGGAGTAGGAGGCAGGGAGGACATGCAGGAGTGGGGGGTGGACATGCAGGAGTGGGAGGCAGGCAGGGTGGACATGCAGGAGTGTGGAGGCAGGGTGGACATGCAGGAGTGGGAGGCAGGGGTGGACATGCAGGAGTGGGAGGCAGGGGAGGACATGCAGGAGTGGAGGCAGGGGTGGACATGCAGGAGTGGGAGGCAGGGTGGACATGCAGGAGTGGGAGGCAGGGGAGGACATGCAGGAGTGGAGGCAGGGGTGGACATGCAGGAGTGGGAGGCAGGGTGGACATGCAGGAGTGTGAGGCAGGGGTGGACATGCAGGAGTGGGAGGCAGGGGTGGACATGCAGGAGTGGGAGGCAGGGGTGGACATGCAGGAGTGGGAGGCAGGGGGTGGACATGCAGGAGTGGGAGGCAGGGGTGGACATGCAGGAGTGGGAGGCAGGGGTGGACATGCAGGAGTGGGAGGCAGGGGTGGACATGCAGGAGTGGGAGGCAGGGGTGGACATGCAGGAGTAGGAGGCAGGGGTGGACATGCAGGAGTGGGAGGCAGGGGTGGACATGCAGGAGTGGGAGGCAGGGGTGGACATGCAGGAGTAGGAGGCAGGGGTGGACATGCAGGAGTGGAGGCAGGGGTGGACATGCAGGAGTGTGAGGCAGGGTGGACATGCAGGAAGTGGAGGCAGGGTGGACATGCAGGAGTGGGAGGCAGGGTGGACATGCAGGAGTGGAGGCAGGGGTGGACATGCAGGAGTGGGAGGCAGGGGTGGACATGCAGGAGTGGGAGGGACAGGGGTGGACATGCAGGAGTGGGAGGCAGGGGTGGACATGCAGGAGTGGGAGGCAGGGGTGGACATGCAGGAGTGGAGGCAGGGAACATGCAGGAGTAGGAGGCAGCAGGGTGGACATGCAGGAGTAGGAGGCAGGGTGGACATGCAGGAGTGGAGGCAGGGTGGACATGCAGGAGTGGGAGGCAGGGTGGACATGCAGGAAGTGGGAGGCAGGGGTGGACATGCAGGAGTGGGAGGCAGGGGTGGACATGCAGGAGTGGGAGGCAGGGTGGACATGCAGGAGTGGGAGGCAGGGGTGGACATGCAGGAGTGTGAGGCAGGGTGGACATGCAGGAGTGTGAGGCAGGGGTGGACATGCAGGAGTGTGAGGCAGGGGTGGACATGCAGGAGTGGAGGCAGGGGTGGACATGCAGGAGTAGGAGGCAGGGGTGGACATGCAGGAGTGGGAGGCAGGGGTGGACATGCAGGAGTGGGAGGCAGGGGTGGACATGCAGGAGTGGAGGCAGGGGTGGACATGCAGGAGTGTAGGAGCAGGGGTGGACATGCAGGAGGCAGGGGGAGGACATGCAGGAGTGGGAGGCAGGGGTGGACATGCAGGAGTGGGAGGCAGGGGTGGACATGCAGGAGTGGGAGGCAGGGGTGGACATGCAGGAGTGGGAGGCAGGGGTGGACATGCAGGAGTGTGAGGAGGCAGGGGGACATGCAGGAGTGGGAGGCAGGGGTGGACATGCAGGGAGTGGGGAGAGGCAGGGGAGGACATGCAGAAGTGGGAGGCAGGGGAGGACATGCAGGAGTAGGAGGCAGGGGTGGACATGCAGGAGTAGGAGGCAGGGGTGGACATGCAGGAGTAGGAGGCAGGGGTGGACATGCAGGAGTGTGAGGCAGGGGAGGACATGCAGGAGTGTGAGGCAGGGGTGGACATGCAGGAGTAGGAGGCAGGGGACATGCAGGACATGCAGGAGTGGGAGGCAGGGTGGACATGCAGGAGTGGGAGGCAGGGGTGGACATGCAAAGAGTGGGAGGCAGGGGTGGACATGCAGGAGTGGGAGGCAGGGGGTGGACATGCAGGAGTGGGAGGCAGGGGTGGACATGCAGATGTGGGAGGCAGGGGTGGACATGCAGGAGTGGGAGGCAGGGGTGGACATGCAGGAGTGGGAGGCAGGGGTGGACATGCAGGAAGTGGGAGGCAGGGGTGGACATGCAGGAGTGTGAGGCAGGGGGTGGACATGCAGGAGTGGAGGCAGGGGTGGACATGCAGGAGTGGGAGGCAGGGGGGAGGCAGGAGTGGGAGGCAGGGGAGGACATGCAGGAGTGTGAGGCAGGGGTGGACATGCAGGAGTGTGAGGCAGGGTGGACATGCAGGAGTAGGAGGCAGGGGTGGACATGCAGGAGTAGGAGGCAGGGGTGGACATGCAGGAGTGGGAGGCAGGGGAGGACATGCAGGAGTGGAGGCAGGGGTGGACATGCAGGAGTGGGAGGCAGGGATGGACATGCAGGGAGTGTGAGGCAGGGGTGGACATGCAGGAGTGGGAGGCAGGGTGGACATGCAGGAGTGTGGAGGCAGGGGGTGGACATGCAGGAGTGGGAGGCAGGGGAGGACATGCAGGAAGTGGGAGGCAGGGGAGGACATGCAGGAGTGGGAGGCAGGGGTGGACATGCAGGAGTGTGAGGCAGGGGAGGACATGCAGGAGTGTGAGGCAGGGGTGGACATGCAGGAGTGGGAGGCAGGGGTGGACATGCAGGAGTAGGAGGCAGGGGAGGACATGCAGGAGTAGGAGGCAGGGGTGGACATGCAGGAGTGTGAGGCAGGGGTGGACATGCAGGAGTAGGAGGCAGGGGTGGACATGCAGGAGTGGGAGGCAGGGGAGGACATGCAAAAGTGGGAGGCAGGGGTGGACATGCAGGAGTGGGAGGCAGGGGTGGACATGCAGGAGTGTGAGGCAGGGGAGGACATGCAGGAGTGGGAGGCAGGGGAGGACATGCAGGAGTGGGAGGCAGGGGTGGACATGCAGGAGTGGGAGGCAGGGGTGGACATGCAGGAGTGTGAGGCAGGGGAGGACATGCAGGAGTGTGAGGCAGGGGTGGACATGCAGGAGTAGGAGGCAGGGGTGGACATGCAGGAGTGGGAGGCAGGGGTGGACATGCAGGAGTGTGAGGCAGGGGTGGACATGCAGGAGTGGAGGCAGGGGTGGACATGCAGGAGTGGGAGGCAGGGGAGGACATGCAGGAAGTGGGAGGCAGGGGTGGACATGCAGGAGTGGGAGGCAGGGGTGGACATGCAGGAGTGTGAGGCAGGGGAGGACATGCAGGAGTGTGAGGCAGGGGTGGACATGCAGGAGTGGGAGGCAGGGGTGGACATGCAGGAGTGTGAGGCAGGGGGTGGACATGCAGGAGTGGGAGGCAGGGGTGGACATGCAGGAGTGTGAGGCAGGGGTGGACATGCAGGAGTAGGAGGCAGGGGTGGACATGCAGGAGTGTGAGGCAGGGGTGGACATGCAGGAGTGTGAGGCAGGGGTGGACATGCAGGAGTGTGAGGCAGGGGTGGACATGCAGGAGTGGGAGGCAGGGGTGGACATGCAGGAGTGTGAGGCAGGGGAGGACATGCAGGAGTGTGAGGCAGGGGTGGACATGCAGGAGTAGGCGGCAGGGGAGGACATGCAGAAGTGGGAGGCAGGGGTGGACATGCAGGAGTGTGAGGCAGGGTGGACATGCAGGAGTGGGAGGCAGGGGTGGACATGCAGGAGTGGGAGGCAGGGGTGGACATGCAGGAGTGGGAGGCAGGGGTGGACATGCAGGAGTGTGAGGCAGGGGTGGACATGCAGGAGTGTGAGGCAAGGGTGGACATGCAGGAGTGTGAGGCAGGGGTGGACATGCAGGAGTAGGAGGCAGGGGTGGACATGCAGGAGTGGGAGGCAGGGGTGGACATGCAGGAGTGGGAGGCAGGGGTGGACATGCAGGAGTGGGAGGCAGGGGTGGACATGCAGGAGTGGGAGGCAGGGGTGGACATGCAGGAGTGGGAGGCAGGGGTGGACATGCAGGAGTGGGAGGCAGGGGAGGACATGCAGGAGTGGAGGCAGGGGAGGACATGCAGAAGTGGGAGGCAGGGGTGGACATGCAGGAGTGGGAGGCAGGGGTGGACATGCAGGAGTGTGAGGCAGGAGTGTGAGGCAAGGGTGGACATGCAGGAGTGTGAGGCAGGGGTGGACATGCAGGAGTAGGAGGCAGGGGTGGACATGCAGGAGTGGGAGGCAGGGGTGGACATGCAGGAGTAGGAGGCAGGGGTGGACATGCAGGAGTAGGAGGCAGGGGTGGACATGCAGGAGTAGGAGGCAGGGGTGGACATGCAGGAGTGGGAGGCAGGGGTGGACATGCAGGAGTGGGAGGCAGGGGTGGACATGCAGGAGTAGGAGGCAGGGGAGGACATGCAGGAGTGGGAGGCAGGGGTGGACATGCAGGAGTGGGAGGCAGGGGTGGACATGCAGGAGTGTGAGGCAGGGGAGGACATGCAGGAGTGGAGGCAGGGGTGGACATGCAGGAGTAGGAGGCAGGGGAGGACATGCAGAAGTGGGAGGCAGGGGAGGACATGCAGGAAGTGGGAGGCAGGGTGGACATGCAGGAGTGGAGGCAGGGGTGTGGACATGCAGGAGTAGGAGGCAGGTGGACATGCAGGAGTGTGAGGCAGGGGAGGACATGCAGGAGTGTGAGGCAGGGGTGGACATGCAGGAGTAGGAGGCAGGGGAGGACATGCAGAAGTGGGAGGCAGGGGTGGACATGCAGGAGTGGGAGGCAGGGGTGGACATGCAAAAGTGGGAGGCAGGGGTGGACATGCAAAAGTGGGGAGGCAGGGGTGGACATGCAGGAGTGGGAGGCAGGGGAGGACATGCAGGAGTGGGAGGCAGGGGTGGACATGCAGGAGTGTGAGGCAGGGTGGACATGCAGGAGTGTGAGGCAGGTGGACATGCAGGAGTGGAGGCAGGGGAGTGGACATGCAGGAAGTGGGAGGCAGGGGTGGACATGCAGGAGTGGAGGCAGGGTGGACATGCAGGAGTGGGAGGCAGGGGTGGACATGCAGGAGTGGGAGGCAGGGTGGACATGCAGGAGTGTGAGGCAGGGGGTGGACATGCAGGAGTGGGAGGCAGGGGTGGACATGCAGGAGTGGGAGGCAGGGGTGGACATGCAGGAGTGGGAGGCAGGGAGGACATGCAGGAGTGGGAGGCAGGGGTGGACATGCAGAAGTGGGAGGCAGGGGTGGACATGCAGGAGTGTGAGGCAGGGGAGGACATGCAGGAGTGTGAGGCAGGGAGGCGGGTGGACATGCAGGAGTGGGAGGCAGGGAGGACATGCAGGAGTGGGAGGCAGGGGAGGACATGCAGGAGTAGGAGGCAGGGGTGGACATGCAGGAGTAGGAGGCAGGGGTGGACATGCAGGAGTAGGAGGCAGGGGTGGACATGCAGGAGTGTGAGGCAGGGGAGGACATGCAGGAGTGTGAGGCAGGGGTGGACATGCAGGAGTAGGAGGCAGGGGTGGACATGCAGGAGTGGGAGGCAGGGGTGGACATGCAGGAGTGGGAGGCAGGGGTGGACATGCAAAGTGGGAGGCAGGGGTGGACATGCAAAAGTGGGAGGCAGGGGTGGACATGCAGGAGTGGGAGGCAGGGGTGGACATGCAGATGTGTGAGGCAGGGGTGGACATGCAGGAGTGTGAGGCAGGGGTGGACATGCAGGAGTAGGAGGCAGGGGTGGACATGCAGGAGTAGGAGGCAGGGGTGGACATGCAGGAGTGTGAGGCAGGGGTGGACATGCAGGAGTGTGAGGCAGGGGTGGACATGCAGGAGTGGGAGGCAGGGGTGGACATGCAGGAGTGTGAGGCAGGGGTGGACATGCAGGAGTGTGAGGCAGGGGTGGACATGCAGGAGTAGGAGGCAGGGGTGGACATGCAGGAGTGGGAAGGAGTGGGAGGGTGGACATGCAGGAGTGTGAGGAGGCAGGGGGTGGACATGCAGGAGTGTGAGGCAGGGGTGGACATGCAGGAGTGTGAGGCAGGGGTGGACATGCAGGAGTAGGAGGCAGGGGTGGACATGCAGGAGTAGGAGGGCAGGGGTGGACATGCAGGAGTAGGAGGCAGGGGTGGACATGCAGGAGTGGGAGGCAGGGTGGACATGCAGGAGTAGGAGGCAGGGAGTGGACATGCAGGAGTGGGAGGCAGGGTGGACATGCAGGAGTGGGAGGCAGGGGTGGACATGCAGGAGTGGGAGGCAGGGGAGGACATGCAGAAGTGGGAGGCAGGGTGGACATGCAGAAGTGGGATGCAGGGGTGGACATGCAGGAGTGTGAGGCAGGGTGGATATGCAGGAGTGTGAGGCAAGGGTGGACATGCAGGAGTGTGAGGCAGGGGTGGACATGCAGGAGTGGAGGGCAGGGTGGACATGCAGGAGTAGGAGGCAGGGGTGGACATGCAGGAGTAGGAGGCAGGGGTGGACATGCAGGAGTAGGAGGCAGGGGTGGACATGCAGGAGTAGGAGGCAGGGGTGGACATGCAGGAGTGGGAGGCAGGGGTGGACATGCAGGAGTGGGAGGCAGGGGTGGACATGCAGGAGTAGGAGGCAGGGGAGGACATGCAGAAGTGGGAGGCAGGGGTGGACATGCAGAAGTGGGATGCAGGGGTGGACATGCAGGAGTGTGAGGCAGGGGAGGACATGCAGGAGTGTGAGGCAGGGGTGGACATGCAGGAGTAGGAGGCAGGGGAGGACATGCAGAAGTGGGAGGCAGGGGAGGACATGCAGGAGTAGGAGGCAGGGGTGGACATGCAGGAGTAGGAGGCAGGGGTGGACATGCAGGAGTAGGAGGCAGGGGTGGACATGCAGGAGTGTGAGGCAGGGGAGGACATGCAGGAGTGTGAGGCAGGGGTGGACATGCAGGAGTAGGAGGCAGGGGAGGACATGCAGAAGTGGGAGGCAGGGGTGGACATGCAGGAGTGGGAGGCAGGGGTGGACATGCAAAAGTGGGAGGCAGGGTGGACATGCAAAAGTGGGAGGCAGGGGTGGACATGCAGGAGTGGGAGGCAGGGGTGGACATGCAGGAGTGTGAGGGCAGGGTGGACATGCAGGAGTGTGAGGCAGGGGTGGACATGCAGGAGTGTGAGGCAGGGGTGGACATGCAGGAGTGTGAGGAGCAGGGGTGGACATGCAGGAGTAGGAGGCAGGGGTGGACATGCAGGAGTAGGAGGCAGGGGTGGACATGCAGGAGTAGGAGGCAGGGTGGACATGCAGGAGTGTGAGGCAGGGGTGGACATGCAGGAGTAGGAGGCAGGGTGGACATGCAGGAGTGGGAGGCAGGGTGGACATGCAGGAGTGGGAGGCAGGGGGTGGACATGCAGGAGTGGAGGCAGGGGAGGACATGCAGAAGTGGGAGGCAGGGTGGACATGCAGGAGTGGGGACATGCAGGGGTGGACATGCAGGAGTGTGAGGCAGGGAGGACATGCAGGAGTGGGAGGCAGGGGTGGACATGCAGGAGTGGGAGGCAGGGGAGGACATGCAGGAGTGGGAGGCAGGGTGGGCAGGAGCAGGAGTAGGAGGCAGGGGTGGACATGCAGGAGTGGAGGCAGGGGTGGACATGCAGGAGTGGAGGCAGGGGTGGACATGCAGGAGTGTGAGGGGAGGGGTGGACATGCAGGAGTGTGAGGCAGGGTGGACATGCAGGAGTAGGAGGCAGGGGTGGACATGCAGAAGTGGGAGGACATGCAGGAGTGGGGGGTGGACATGCAGGAGTGGGAGGCAGGGGTGGACATGCAGGAGTGGGAGGCAGGGGAGGACATGCAGGAAGTGGGAGGCAGGGGTGGACATGCAGGAGTGGGAGGCAGGGGTGGACATGCAGGAGTGTGAGGCAGGGGTGGACATGCAGGAGTGTGAGGCAGGGTGGACATGCAGGAGTGGGAGGCAGGGGGTGGACATGCAGGAGTGTGAGGCAGGGGTGGACATGCAGGAGTGTGAGGCAGGGGTGGACATGCAGGAGTGGAGGCAGGGGGACATGCAGGAGTGGACATGCAGGAGTAGGAGGGGGTGGACATGGGAGTAGGAGGCAGGGAGGGACATGCAGGAGTGGGAGGCAGGGGTGGACATGCAGGAAGTGGGAGGCAGGGGTGGACATGCAGGAGTGGGAGGCAGGGGTGGACATGCAGGAGTGTGAGGCAGGGGGAGTGGACATGCAGGAGTAGGAGGCAGGGGTGGACATGCAGGAAGTGGGAGGCAGGGGTGGACATGCAGGAGTGGGAGGCAGGGGTGGACATGCAGGAGTGGAGGCAGGGGGTGGACATGCAGGAGTGGAGGCAGGGGTGGACATGCAGGAGTAGGAGGCAGGGGTGGACATGCAGGAGTGGAGGCAGGGGTGGACATGCAGGAGTGGGAGGCAGGGGTGGACATGCAGGAGTGGGAGGCAGGGGTGGACATGCAGGAGTGGGAGGCAGGGGTGGACATGCAGGAGTGGGAGGCAGGGGTGGACATGCAGGAGTGGGAGGCAGGGGTGGACATGCAGGAGTGTGAGGCAGGGGTGGACATGCAGGAGTGTGGAGGCAGGGGTGGACATGCAGGAGTGTGAGGCAGGGGTGGACATGCAGGAGTGTGAGGCAGGGGTGGACATGCAGGAGTGGGAGGCAGGGGTGGACATGCAGGAGTGGGAGGCAGGGGTGGACATGCAGGAGTGGGAGGCAGGGGTGGACATGCAGGAGTGGGAGGCAGGGGTGGACATGCAGGAGTGGAGGCAGGGGTGGACATGCAGGAGTGGACATGCAGGAGTGGAGGCAGGGTGGACATGCAGGAGTGGGAGGCAGGGGTGGACATGCAGGAGTGGGAGGCAGGGGTGGACATGCAGGAGTAGGAGGCAGGGAGGACATGCAGGAGTAGGAGAGCAGGGGTGGACATGCAGGAGTGGGAGGCAGGGGTGGACATGCAGGAGTGGAGGCAGGGGTGGACATGCAGGAGTAGGAGGCAGGGGTGGACATGCAGGAGTGGGAGGCAGGGGAGGACATGCAGGAGTGGGAGGCAGGGGTGGACATGCAGGAGTAGGAGGCAGGGGAGGACATGCAGGAGTGGGAGGCAGGGGTGGACATGCAGGAGTGGGAGGCAGGGGTGGACATGCAGGAGTGGGAGGCAGGGGTGGACATGCAGGAGTGTGAGGCAGGGGTGGACATGCAGGAGTAGGAGGCAGGGGAGGACATGCAGAAGTGGGAGGCAGGGGTGGACATGCAGGAGTGGGAGGCAGGGGTGGACATGCAGGAGTGTGAGGCAGGGGTGGACATGCAGGAGTGGGAGGCAGGGGTGGACATGCAGGAGTGTGAGGCAGGGGTGGACATGCAGGAGTGTGAGGCAGGGGTGGACATGCAGGAGTGTGAGGCAGGGGTGGACATGCAGGAGTGGGAGGCAGGGGTGGACATGCAGGAGTGGGAGGCAGGGGTGGACATGCAGGAGTGTGAGGCAGGGGTGGACATGCAGGAGGAGTGGGAGGACATGCAGGAGTGGGAGTGGACATGCAGGAGTGGGAGGCAGGGTGGACATGCAGGAGTGTGAGGCAGGGGTGGACATGCAGGAGTGGAGGCAGGGGTGGACATGCAGGAGTGTGAGGCAGGGGTGGACATGCAGGAGTGGAGGCAGGGAGGACATGCAGGAGTGGGAGGCAGGGTGGACATGCAGGAGTGTGAGGCAGGGGTGGACATGCAGGAGTGTGGCAGAGGTGGACATGCAGGAAGTGGGAGGCAGGGGTGGACATGCAGGAGTGGAGGCAGGGTGGACATGCAGGAGTGGAGGCAGGGGTGGACATGCAGGAGTGGGAGGCAGGGGTGGACATGCAGGAGTGGGAGGCAGGGGTGGACATGCAGGAGTGGGAGGCAGGGGAGGACATGCAAAGTGGGAGGCAGGGGTGGACATGCAGGAGTGGGAGGCAGGGGTGGACATGCAGGAGTGTGAGGCAGGGGTGGACATGCAGGAGTGGAGGCAGGGGTGGACATGCAGGGTGGGAGGCAGGGGGAGGACATGGTGGACATGGACAGCAGGAGTGGGAGGCAGGGGTGGACATGCAGGAGTGTGAGGCAGGGAGGACATGCAGGAGTGGACAGGCAGGGGTGGACATGCAGGAGTGAGGCAGGGAGGACATGCAGGAGTGGAGGCAGGGGTGGACATGCAGGAGTGTGAGGCAGGGGTGGACATGCAGGAGTAGGAGGCAGGGGTGGACATGCAGGAGTGGGAGGCAGGGGAGGACATGCAGGAGTGGGAGGCAGGGGTGGACATGCAGGAGTGGGGAGGCAGGGGTGGACATGCAGGAGTGGGAGGCAGGGGGAGGACATGCAGGAGTGTGAGGCAGGGGAGGACATGCAGGAGTGGAGGGGTGGACATGCAGGAGTGGGAGGCAGGGGTGGACATGCAGGAGTGTGAGGCAGGGGTGGACATGCAGGAGTGGGAGGCAGGGGGTGGACATGCAGGAGTGTGGGCAGGCAGGGTGGACATGCAGGGAGTGTGGAGGCAGGGGTGGACATGCAGGAGTGTGAGGCAGGGGTGGACAGGTGAGGATGGGAGTGGGAGGCAGGGGAGGACATGCAAAAGTGGGAGGCAGGGGTGGACATGCAGGAGTGGGAGGCAGGGGTGGACATGCAGGAGTGGGAGGCAGGGGAGGACATGCAGAAGTGGGAGGCAGGGGTGGACATGCAGGAGTGTGAGGCAGGGGAGGACATGCAGGAGTGTGAGGCAGGGGTGGACATGCAGGAGTAGGAGGCAGGGGTGGACATGCAGGAGTGGAGGCAGGGGTGGACATGCAGGAGTGGGAGGCAGGGGTGGACATGCAGGAGTAGGAGGCAGGGGTGGACATGCAGGAGTAGGAGGCAGGGGTGGACATGCAGGAGTGTGAGGCAGGGGTGGACATGCAGGAGTGTGAGGCAGGGGTGGACATGCAGGAGTAGGAGGCAGGGGTGGACATGCAGGAGTGGGAGGCAGGGGAGGACATGCAGATGTGGGAGGCAGGGGTGGACATGCAGGAGTGGGAGGCAGGGGAGGACATGCAGGAGTGGGAGGCAGGGGAGGACATGCAAAAGTGGGAGGCAGGGGAGGACATGCAAAAGTGGGAGGCAGGGGTGGACATGCAAAAGTGGGAGGCAGGGGAGGACATGCAAAAGTGGGAGGCAGGGGAGGACATGCAAAAGTGGGAGGCAGGGGAGGACATGCAGGACGCTTTTCTGCATATTGGCCTCATGGTGTGTGAAGTCAATGCTGCTTAACTGCTTTGACTCAAGGTTCTCTCCATTCCATTGTCACTGCTCATCTGTGCAGGCTATGCCAGATAGCCTACTGGACACTGCATTCTGCACCTGTGATAGAATGTTTGTTAAAATTGCAATTTTGTGACTGAGGACTATGTGATAAACTTAATCAAAACACATGCACGTTTCATCATTAACTTACCTTGATATTGTTCCCAATGAGATGATACCGCTTATACTTATCATACTCTAAGCATTACCACCCAACCACAAGGATATTTTACAAACCTTATTCACCCAGAAAAAAAACGAGAAAAAAACACTGAAGACACGGATAACACTAAAGAAATACATGTGATGCTGACATGTTGAAATACATTTTATAACCTACTCACCCGGACTCCATAAACCTACCATTAGATTTGACAGGATACTTACAGATTCCCAACATTAATACAGCAGTTATGTTGACCCACAAATACATGTTAACATAACCAATAAATCATGACATTCTCAATTCAGCTTTCATCAACAACAAAAAAGCCTGACTATTTTATCATTCTGTGTCTGGATAAGGCAGTATTGCGCACTTTCATCTATAAATCAACATGTTGTGCTGGTAGTATGGGTCAGATCTTTTCACCTGGTTGGGCTAGAAGCAAGCCATCTTTGCTTTAGTGATGGTGCAACCATGACGCTAACACATTTGCACTTGATTGTTTTCTGGATCACTCAGAAACAATCTCACAGCGAAGCCATATCATTACAACAATTATTATCTGGTAGATTATTTTTAGTAGTCGCACAGTGCTCCCAAAATAAAACTCCTGCTCGCACAGCAAAATATTTTGTCGCATATGAAACCAAACTGGTCTCACTTTAGAGCCCTGGGTGTGAGCGTTGAGCAAGTTAAGGAAGCTAAACTCATAGGTATAACATTGGATGGTCAATAATCATGTTAAAGTCATATTAACAAAGATGTTGTGAAGATGGGGAGGGGTTTTTTTACATAAAAATCAACTGTAGTAATTTTTCAGGCTCTGGTCTTGTCCCATCTTGATTACTGTCTGGTAATATGGTCAAGTGCAGCAAAGAAAGACCTAGCAAAGCTGCAGCTGGCTCAAAACAGAGCAGCACGCCTTGCCCTTTACTGCACACACCAACATTGTTTATGTTTTATTGTCACATACATTGGATAGGTACAGTGAAATGTGCTGTTTTACAGGGTCAACCATTCCAGTACAGCGCCCCTGGAGCAAATTATGCTTAAGTGCCTTATTCAAGGGCACATCAACAGATTTTTTCCACCTTGTCAGCTCAGGTATTCGGTTACTGGCCCAACATTCTAACCGCTAGGCTGGTTGAGGGTTGACAAGAGACTGCCTGCTTCTCTTGTAGTTTTTATGTGAAATATTACCATGACAAAAATGTCAGATTGTCTGCATAATCAAATAACATTCAGTTCAGACACCCATACTGTACATGCCCCACAATACATACCACCAGGGCTCTCTTCAGGCACCCATACTGTACATACCCCACAAGACATACCACCAGGGGTCTTTTCAGACACCCATACTGTACATACCCTACAAGACATGTCACCAAGGTTCCCTTCACAGTCCCCCATTCCAAAACAATTTCATGGCAATGCACTGTGTGATACAGAGCCATGGTTGCATGGAACTCCCATCTCCAATTACTCAAGCAAACAGCAAAATGGCAAACAGCAAAACTGTGAGGGGACACACACAAACACACACAGATACAATAACACATACATTTTTTTAGTTGTATTATTTTGTAGTTGTATTGTTTGTATATCGTTGTATTTTAACATGGATCCCAACTGAAAAGACGAGAGACCCAGGGATGTGTTGCTTTGGGGACCTTTAACAGAATGTGACTGGCAGAACAGGTGTATGTGGAGGATGAGGGCTGCAGTAGATATCTCAGATCGGGGGGAGTGAGGCCTAAGAGGGTTTTATAAATAAGCCTCAACCAGTGGGTCTTGTGACGGGTATACAGAGATGACCAGTGCACAGAAGAGTATAGAGTGCAGTTGTGTGTCCTATAAAGAGCATTGGTGGCAAATCTGATGGCCGAATGGTAAAGAACATCTAGTCGCTCGAGAGCATCCTTACCTGGCGATCTATAAATTACATCTCTGTAATCTAGCATGGGTAGGATGGTCATCTGAATCAGGGTTAGTTTGGTAGCTAGGATGACATTTACCAGACAACCCCAAAAATATATATATGTTGACATTGCTAGATGTTTGTATCCTGTAAAGATCCTTTGGGTATTGATGTAGCATGGCCTACACTTTTTATCATAAGACGAGTATAAGGGCTCAGGGCCAGACCCAGATGTAGACATGGGTGTTTTGAGTGTTTTGAGTATTTTGAGTATTTTGAGTGTTTGATATTTATTAGTTCCAAAACGGGTAGGCAAGAGAATGGTCATGGACAGGCAAAAGGTCAAAACCAGAGTCCAGGAGGTGCAGAGTGGCAGACAGGCTCGAGGTCAGGGCAGGCAGACTGGTCAGGCAGGCAAGTACAGAGTCCAGAAAACAGGCAAGGGTCAAAACTGGGAGGACTAACAAAAGAGAGAATAGCAAAAGCAGGAGCACGGGAAAAACTCGCTGGTTGACTTGAAACAGACAAGAGGAACTGGCACAGAGAGACAGAAAACACAGGGATAAATAAACTGAGGAAAATTATACCTCAAGATTGCATTAGCCCACTGTGCTAAAGTCTGGGCATCATCTCTGAGAACTAACATAAGTTTTCCCCACTCAATAAATATGCCAGCATGCCCTGACACAGCACACATACTAACGCAACTAGGCAGACATTCTACATAGGCAAGCAGGCCCACCTGGAAGGCAGGCACACACGTACACACACAGTTCAATAAAACACCTAGTGGAATGTTTTAGTTGCTAGGCTTTGGTCTGTTTATGATACCCTAGCTATTAGGCCATATAGCCGCATGTACTGTAGTATAATTTATACACCCAACTGTGCTGCGGCCTGCAGGCAGCTCTTAACCTTGTTAATCTGAACCTGTGTCTGCATGTTCTGCGTGCCTGTGTGTGTGTGAACCTGTAACTTTGTACTTTAACAAGTACGATATATAATTTATATCCCCTCTATATGCTCTATTTTTCCCACCACCTCTCCTGCCTAATAAGACCCCGGGGAACCACAGCTCTCAAAGACACAGATGAGAGGAAGGAGGAACAGGAGGCAAAGGAGGAGGAAAAGGAGTAAGTGTTTATCTGAAGTACTCTGGCAGCCTCTGTGTATGACACAACCAACAGATGTAAGATCAGCAAAATAATTCTGCAGTAACAGAATTTGAACATTAAGTCCATTCACACTGTTCCACCGATGTAGTTATGATTGATCGGTGGTTAGGCTATTAGCTGGTCTAAACGAGGCTACATGAAAAGTGCAATGCTTATAATATAACCAAAATTAGATAAATCCAAGAAAACAAGAAAATTCTCAGCAACAACAGAGTGATCAAATTAAGATCCCACGTATGTAGGCTTATTATTATGTCATCACAGCCTACGACAACCAACCATTCCCAGGTGACAACTGATGTAAAACTATTCCATACTGTAGATAACTTGGCTGAATGGTTTTTTGCCTATCAGACTACCGCATGTAGGTCAGGGTTCCCCAATAGGCGGCTTGCCCCCCCCAAGTTTTCTGAGCAAAATAATTATTAATTTAGAAAACCTGTTCCCAAGTATTCCCATGCATAAATAGAGGCATAGGTGATCCTATCCCAATATAATCAAGGTTTAAAATGTTTCTGTTTTTGTCAAATACTACAACACAACATGGCAGCAGCACAACATGGTAGCAGCACAAAACATGGTACAAACATTTTTGGGCACAGACAACAGTACAAAGGGAAAGAAGGTAGAGACAATACATCATGCAAAGGAGCCACAACTGTCAGTAAGAGTGTACATGATTGAGTCTTTGAATGACGAGATTGAGATAAAACTGTCCAGTTTGAGTGTTTGTTTGAAGTTTGTTCCGGTAACTAGCTGCAGCGAACTGAATAAACAAGTGACCTAAGGATGTGTATACTTTGGGGACCTTTAATAAAATGTGACTGGCAGAATGGGTGTTGTCTGAGAAGGATGGCGGCTGCAGTAGAAATCTCAGATGGGGGGAGGCCTAAGAGGGGTATAGGGTCCTGTAGAGAACAATTTGTTAGTTGTCACATATACCGAATACAAGAGATGTAGACCTTACAGTGAAATGGAAAGTCCTTAACCAACAACAGGTTAGTTGAGGAAATTTGCACATGAAGGTAGGGGTAAAGTGATTATGCATAGAAAATAAACAGCGAGTAGCAGCAGTGTAAAAACGAAGGGGGATCAGTATAAATAGTACGGGTGACCATTTGATTGATTGTTGAGCATTCTTTTGGCTTGAGGGTGGATGCTGTTAATGAGCCTTTTGGACCTAGACTTGGCGTTCCGGTACTGCTTGCTGTGTGGTAGCAGAGAGAACAGTCTTTGACAATTTTTGGGGCCTTCCTCTGACACCGACTAGTATATAGGTCCTAGATGGCAGGAAGCTTGGCTCCAGTGATGTACTGGGCCATTCGAGTGGCAGAGCGCCTAAAATACACTGCTCAAAAAAATGAAGGGAACACTAAAATAACACATCCTAGATCTGAATGAATGAAATATTCTAATTAAATATTTTTTTTCTTTACATAGTTGAATGTGCTGACAACAAAATCACACAAAAATTATCAATTGAAATCAAATTTATCAACCCATGGAGGTCTGGATTTGGAGTCACACTCAAAATTAAAGTGCAAAACCACACTACAGGCTGATCCAACTTTGATGTAATGTTCTTAAAACAAGTCAAAATGAGGCTCAGTAGTGTGTGTGGCCTCCACGTGCCTGTATGACCTCCCTACAACGCCTGGGCATGCTTCTGATGAGGTGGCGGATAGTCTCCTGAGGGATCTCCTCCCAGACCTGGACTAAAGCATCCGCCAACTCCTGGACAGTCTGTGGTGCAACGTGGCGTTGGTGGATGTAGCGAGACGTGATGTCCCAGATGTGCTCAATTGGATTCAGGTCTGGGGAACAGATAGCATCAACGCCTTCCTCTTGCAGGAACTGCTGACACACTCCAGCCACATGAGGTCTAGCATTGTCTTGCATTAGGAGGAACCCAGGGCCAACCGCACCTCACAAGGGGTCTGAGGATCTCATCTCGGTACCTAATGGCAGTCAGGCTAACTTTGGCGAGCACATGGAGGATGTTGCAGGCAGCAGAACGTTCTCCACGGCGTCTCCAGACTCTGTCACGTCTGTCACATGTGCTCAGTGTGAACCTGCTTTCATCTGAGAAGAGCACAGGGCGCCAGTGGCGAATTTGCCAATCTTGGTGTTCTCTGGCCCAAGACCTGCACGGTGTTGGGCTATCAGCACAACCCCCACCTGTGGACGTCGGGCCCTCATACCACCCTCATGGAGTCTGTTTCTGACCGTTTGAGCAGACACATGCACATTTGTGGCCTGCTGGAGATCATTTTGCAGGGCTCTGGCAGTGCTCCTCCTGCTCCTCCTTGCACAAAGGCGGAGGTAGCGCTCCTGCTGCTGGGTTGTTGCCCTCCTACGGCCTCCTCCACGTCTCCTGATGTACTGGCCTGTCTCCTGGTAGCGCCTCCATGCTCTGGACACTACGCTGACAGACACAGCAAACCTTCTTGCCACAGCTCGCATTGATGTCTCATCCTGGATGAGCTGCACTACCTGAGCCACTTGTGTGGGTTGTAGACTCCGTCTCATGCTACCACTAGAGTGAAAGCACCGCCAGCCTTCAAAAGTGACCAAAACATCAGCCAGGAAGCATAGGAACTAAGAAGTGGTCTGTGGTCACCACCTGCGGAACCACTCCTTTATTTGGGGTGTCTTGCTAATTGCCTATAATTTCCACCTGTTGTCTATTCCATTTGCACAACAGCATGTGAAATTTATTGTCAATTTATTGTCAATCAGTGTTATTGTCAATCAGTGTTCCTAAGTGGACAGTTTGATTTCAGAGAAGTGTGATTGACTTGGAGTTACATTGTGTTGTTTAAGTGTTCCCTTTATTTTTTAAACTCCTGAGTTATATCTTTAACACTTTTTTGGTTACTACATGATTCCATATGTGTTATTTCATAGTGTTGAGGTCTTCACTATTATTCTACAATGTAGAAAATAGCAACAAAAAAAAAAGAACCTTGAATGAGTAGGTGTGTCAAACATTTTGACTGCTACTGTAGGTGTTCCTTTTGTCCAGGTGGGAAAGGGCAGTGTAGAGTGTGATTGAGATTGCGTAAACTGTGGATCTGTTGAGACAGTATGCGAATTGAAGTGGGTTTAAGGTTTCTGGGATGATGGTGTTGATGTGAGTCATGACCAGCCTTTCAAAGCACTTCATGGCTACCGATGTGAGCGCTATGGGGCGGTAGTATTCTGGCATGTTACCTTCGCTTTCTTGGGTATAGGGACTGTGGTGGTCTGCTTGAAACATGTAAGTATTGCAGACTCAGTCAGGGAGAGGTTGAAAATGTCAGTGAAGACACTTGCCAGTTGGTCCGTGCATGCTCAGATTGCTCAGATTGTTGACCTGTTTAAAGGTCTTTCTCACATCGGCTCCGGAGAGCATGATTACAGTCGTCCTGAACAACCAGTGCTCTCATGCATGCTTCGGTGTTGCTTGCCTCGAAGCGAGGCAAGTAAAGAATTTAGCATGTCTGGTAGGCTCGCGTCACTGGGCAGCTGAGTTTCCCTTTGTAGTCCTTAATAGTTTGCAAGCCCTGCCACGTCAGACGAGCGTCAGAGCTGGTGTAGTAGGAGTCAATCTTATTCGTGTATTGATGCTTTGCCTGTTTTATGGTTTGTCTGAGGGCATAGCCATTGGATGAATCCCGGGAACATATTCCATATTTTTACCCCCTTTTTTTCCTTCCCAATTTCGTGATATCCAATTGGTAGTTACAGTCTTGTCCCATCGTTGCAACTCCCGTACGGGCTCGGGAGAGGCGAAGGTCGAGAGCCACGCTTCCTCCAAAACATGTCCATGCCAAGCCGCACTGCTTCTTGGCACACTATTCGCTTAACCTGGAAGCCAGCCGCACCAATGTGTCAGAGGAAACACCGTACAACTGGCGACCATGTCAGCGTGCATGCGCCTGGCCCGTCACAGGAGTCCACTAGTACTTCCTGATTTAGTTTATGCTTGTAAGCAGGAATCAGAAGGATAGCATTATGGTGAGATTTCCCAAATGGAGGGCGAGGGATATCTTCGTATGCATCTCTGTGTGTGGAGTAAAGGAGATGTTTTCTCTGGCTGCACATGGGACATGCTGGTAGAATTTAGGTAAAACAGATTTAAGTTTTCATTAAAGTCCCCGGTCATTAGGAGCGCCGCTTATGGATGAGCGTTTTTCTTGTTTTCTTATGGCATTATACAGCTTGTTGACTGCGGTCTTAGTGCCAGCATTGGTTTGTGGTGGTAAATAGACAGCTAAGAATAATATAGATGAAAACTTTCTTGGTAGATAGTGTGGTTTACAGCTTATCATGAGGTACTCTACCTCATGCGAGCAATACCTCGAGACTTCTTTAATATTAGATATTGCGAAACAGCTGTTATTAACAAATAGAAACACACCCCAACCCCTCATCTTACATTTACATTTACATTTAAGTCATTTAGCAGACGCTCTTATCCAGAGCGACTTACAAATTGGTGCATTCACCTTATGACATCCAGTAGAATAGTCACTTTATAATAGTGCATCTAAATCTTAAAGGGGGGTGAGAAGGATTACTTATCCTATCCTAGGTATTCCTTAAAGAGGTGGGGTTTCAGGTGTCTCCGGAAGGTGGTGATTGACTCCGCTGTCCTGGCATCGTGAGGGAGTTTGTTCCACCATTGGGGGGCCAGAGCAGCGAACAGTTTTGACTGGGCTGAGCGGGAACTGTACTTCCTCAGTGGTAGGGAGGCGAGCAGGCCAGAGGTGGATGAACGCAGTGCCCTTGTTTGGGTGTAGGGCCTGATCAGAGCCTGGAGGTACTGAGGTGCCGTTCCCCTCACAGCTCCGTAGGCAAGCACGATGGTCTTGTAGCGGATGCAAACTTCAACTGGAAGCCAGTGGAGAGAGCGGAGGAGCGGGGTGACGTGAGAGAACTTGGGAAGGTTGAACACCAGACGGGCTGCGGCGTTCTGGATGAGTTGTAGGGGTTTAATGGCACAGGCAGGGAGCCCAGCCAACAGCGAGTTGCAGTAGTCCAGACGGGAGATGACAAGTGCCTGGATTAGGACCTGCGCCGCTTCCTGTGTGAGGCAGGGTCGTACTCTGCGGATGTTGTAGAGCATGAACCTACAGGAACGGGCCACCGCCTTGATGTTAGTTGAGAACGACAGGGTGTTGTCCAGGATCACGCCAAGGTTCTTAGCGCTCTGGGAGGAGGACACAATGGAGTTGTCAACCGTGATGGCGAGATCATGGAACGGGCAGTCCTTCCCCGGGAGGAAGAGCAGCTCCGTCCTGCCGAGGTTCAGCTTGAGGTGGTGATCCGTCATCCACACTGATATGTCTGCCAGACATGCAGAGATGCGATTCGCCACCTGGTCATCAGAAGGGGGAAAGGAGAAGATTAATTGTGTGTCGTCTGCATAGCAATGATAGGAGAGACCATGTGAGGTTATGACAGAGCCAAGTGACTTGGTGTATAGCGAGAATAGGAGAGGGCCTAGAACAGAGCCCTGGGGGACACTAGTGGTGAGAGCGCGTGGTGAGGAGACAGATTCTCGCCACGCCACCTGGTAGGAGCGACCTGTCAGGTAGGACGCAATCCAAGCGTGGGCCGCGCCGGAGATGCCCAACTCGGAGAGGGTGGAGAGGAGGATCTGATGGTTCACAGTATCGAAGGCAGCCGATAGGTCTAGAAGGATGAGAGCAGAGGAGAGAGAGTTAGCTTTAGCGGTGCGGAGCGCCTCCGTGATAGCAGTCTCAGTTGAATGACTAGTCTTGAAACCTGACTGATTTGGATCAAGAAGGTCATTCAGAGAGAGATAGCGGGAGAGCTGGCCAAGGACGGCACGTTCAAGAGTTTTGGAGAGAAAAGAAAGAAGGGATACTGGTCTGTAGTTGTTGACATCGGAGGGATTGAGTGTAGGTTTTTTCAGAAGGGGTGCAACTCTCGCTCTCTTGAGGACGGAAGGGACGTAGCCAGCGGTCAGGGATGAGTTGATGAGCGAGGTGAGGTAAGGGAGAAGGTCTCCGGAAATGGTCTGGAGAAGAGAGGAGGGGATAGGGTCAAGCGGGCAGGTTGTTGGGCCGCCGGCCGTCACAAGACGCGAGATTTCATCTGGAGAGAGAGGGGAGAAAGAGGTCAGAGCACAGGGTAGGGCAGTGTGAGCAGAACCAGCGGTGCCGTTTGACTTAGCAAACGAGGATCGGATGTCGTCGACCTTCTTTTCAATATGGTTGACGAAGTCATCTGCAGAGAGGGAGGAGGGGGGGGAGGAGGATTCAGGAGTGAGGAGAAGGTGGCAAAGAGCTTCCTAGGGTTAGAGGCAGATGCTTGGAATTTAGAGTGGTAGAAAATGGCTTTAGCAGCAGAGACAGAGGAGGAAAATGTAGAGAGGAGGGAGTGAAAGGATGCCAGGTCCGCAGGGAGGCGAGTTTTCCTTCATTTCCGCTCAGCTGCCCGGAGCCCTGTTCTGTGAGCTCGCAATGAGTCGTCGAGCCATGGGGCGGGAGGGGAGGACCGCGCCTGCCTGGAGGATAGGGGACATAGAGAGTCAAATGATGCAGAAAGGGAGGAGAGGAGGGTTGAGGAGGCAGAATCAGGAGATAGGTTGGAGAAGGTATGAGCAGAGGGAAGAGATGATAGGATGGAAGAGGAGAGAGTAGCGGGGGAGAGAGAGTGAAGGTTGGGACGGCGCGATACCATCCGAGTAGGGGCAGTGTGGGAGGTGTTAGATGAGAGTGAGAGGGAAAAGGATACAAGGTAGTGGTCGGAGACTTGGAGGGGAGTTGCAATGAGGTTAGTGGAAGAACAGCATCTAGTAAAGATGAGGTCGAGCGTATTGCCTGCCTTGTGAGTAGGGGGGAAGGTGAGAGGGTGAGGTCAAAAGAGGAGAGGAGTGGAAAGAAGGAGGCAGAGAGGAATGAGTCAAAGGTAGACGTGGGGAGGTTAAAGTCGCCCAGCACTGTAAGAGGTGAGCCGTCCTCAGGAAAGGAGCTTATCAAGGTATCAAGCTCATTGATGAACTCTCCGAGGGAAACTGGAGGGCGATAAATGATAAGGATGTTAAGCTTGAAAGGGCTGGTAACTGTGACAGCATGGAATTCAAAGGAGGCGATAGACAGATGGGTGAGGGGAGAAAGAGAGAATGACCACTTGGGAGAGATGAGGATCCCGGTGCCACCACCCCGCTGACCAGAAGCTCTCGGGGTGTGCGAGAACACGTGGGCGGACGAAGAGAGAGCAGTAGGAGTAGCAGTGTTGTCTGTGGTGATCCATGTTTCCGTCAGTGCCAAGAAGTCGAGGGACTGGAGGGAGGCATAGGCTGAGATGAACTCTGCCTTGTTGGCCGCAGATCGGCAGTTCCAGAGGCTACCGGAGACCTGGAACTCCACGTGGGTCGTGCGCGCTGGGAACCCCCGGTTTAGGGTGGCCGCGGCCACGCGGTGTGGAGCGTTTGTATGGTCTGTGCAGAGAGGAGAGAACAGGGATAGACAGACACATAGTTGACAGGCTACAGAAGAGGCTACGCTAATGCAAAGGAGATTGGAATGACAAGTGGACTACACGTCTCGAATGTTCAGAAAGTTAAGCTTACGTAGCAAGAATCTTATTGACTAAAATGATTAAAATGATACAGTACTGCTGAAGTAGGCTAGCTGGCAGTAGCTGCGTTGTTGACACTACACTAATCAAGTCGTTCCGTTGAGTGTAATAGTTTCTGCAGTGCTGCTATTCGGGGGCTAGCTGGCTAGCTAGCAGTGTTGTTTACGTTACGTTGCGTTAAAAGAACGACAATAGCTGGCTAGCTAACCTAGAAAATCGCTCTAGACTACACAATTATCTTTGATACAAAGACGGCTAAGTAGCTAGCTACGATCAAACAAATCAAACCGTTGTACTGTAATGAAATGAAAGGAAAATGTGATACTACCTGTGAGTGCGACCGGGTTGTTGAGTTCAATTCAGTAGACGTTGGCTAGCTGTTAGCTGTTAGCTGTTGGCTAGCTAGCAGAGTCTCCTACGTTAAGGACGACAAATAGCTGGCTAGCTAACCTCGGTAAATTAAGATAATCACTCCAAGACTACACACTCTAAACTACACAATTATCTTGGATACAAAGACAGCTATGTAGCTAGCTAACACTAGTGAACAGTGAAAAGTAACCAGCATCAGTCTGAATATTTAAAAAAAAGTCTGAACACATTGGAATGAGTACTCATAGCTCCACAATGAGATAGCAGCCTGCTGACTGGCCTGCACTCTAACAGCCTGCCAGCTTAGTGGATTCTGCCACTAGCACAGTCAGTGTAGTCAGCTCAGCTATCCCCATTGAGACCGTGTCTGTGCCTCAATCTAGGTTGAGCCTTACCAATCTCACTGGAATAAAGACCCCTTCCATTCCTTCTCATTATTGAAAGAGATTGTGATATCTCACATCTCAAAATAGGGTTACTTAATGTTAGATCCCTCACTTCCAAGGCAGTTCTAGTCAATTAACGAATCACTGATCATAATCTTGATGTGATTGGCCTGACAAACATGGCTCAAGCCTGATGAATTTACTGTGTTAAATGAGGCTTCTCCTACTGGTTACACTAGTCACCATATCCCCCACGCATCCCACAAAGGCGGAGGTGTTGCAAACACTTATGACAGCAAATTTCAATTTACAAAAACAAATGACTGTGTTTGTCTTTTGAGCTTCTAGTCATGACATCTATGCAGCCTACTCAATCACTTTTTATAGCTACTGTTTACAGGCCTCCTGAGCCATATACAGCGTTCCTCACAGAGTTCTCTGAATTCCTATCGGACCTTGTTGGCATGGCAGATAATTTTCATATTTTTGGTGACTTTAAAATTCACATGGAAAAGTCCACAGACCCACTCCAACAGGATTTCGGAGCTATCATCGGCTCAGTGGATTTTGTCCAACATGTCTCCGGACCTACTCATTGCCACAGTTATACCCTGGATGTAGTTTTGTCCAGTGGATAAATATTGTGGATCTTAATGTTTTTCCTCATAATCCTTGACTATCGGACCACCATTTTATTACGTTTCCAATCGCAACAAATAATCTGCTTAGACCCCAACCAAGGAACAAAAAACATTTGACGTAAGAACTGTGCTCCCTGGTATACAGAAAATACCAGAGCCCTGAAGCAAGCTTTCAGAAAATTGGAACGGAAATGGTGCTCCACCAAACTGGAAGTCCTCCGACAGGAGCAATATCGAAGAGCCCTCATTGCTGCTTGATCCCCATTTTCAATTTGGTGAACACTTGAGCCTGTTGTGTCATCTGTTAAGATATCAGTATGGCTTGTTAAACACGGACAATTAATAACTAAACCGCATAATAAAACACCATACTGCATGAACACTCCTAATAATATTTAACAATCATAATAATTAAGTATATATAACATGGGAATTTTTTATTGAGTTGTAGAGGCAATAAATAGTGCTATTATAAGACTGTGCTTAGATACAAGAGCAAGAGGGAGACACAACATGAGTGCAGGCAAACTGCTCAAGCATTTGGCTGACCTGTCACTTATGACTGTCTGACCAACGCCCGACGCTTCTTCACAATTGGAGCATCATAGCCAAGCAATTTTTCTGGGTAAGGATGCTCCACTGTAGGCTTCTGGTCAAAGCAGTGGTAGGACATTTTGGTCCCTTTGCACAATCCCAAGAGTGTGCAAAGCTGTCATCAAGGAAAGGGTGGCTACTTCGAATCTCAAATATAAAATATATGTTGATATGTTTAACACGTTTTTGGTTACTACATGATTCCATATGTGTTATTTCATTTCATAGTTGTGATGTCTTCACTATTATTCTACAATGTAGAAAATAGTAAAAATAAAGAAAAACCCTGGAATGAGTAGCTGAGTCCAAACTCTTGTCTGTTACTGTATTTTATACAAAAATATGATGGTTCACTGTTCAATGTTGTCATTTCACTTCAGTTTTTCCACTTTTCTAATGATATAGTACTTTTTACATCTTCAACAAAAAAGTCCTGACAAAACATTTTGTTTGATCTCTTATCAATTACTTTATTCCCAACCTTTGGCACTTTGGTTTCCTTGTTATTGCCACAATGTTATGGTCACTACAGCCAATGGGAACTGATATTGCTTTGGAGCAAAGTTCTTGCATTTGATGCATTTATGTCTATGTTTTTGTTTGTTTATTCAGTCTGTCTGAAGGGAGGAAAAGTGTTGTTTAGCTCTGGATTAAAGTGATAAAACAGTGGCGAGGGACGATAAAGCAAATAAAGACTCGATAAAGCAAAGATTTGTTTCAGTGGAAAAGATTGTGTTCTGCCAAAGACAGGAGATTCAATTCCCCACCTTTTATAAACCTGTATATCTCCACTGAAAGAGAGAATGTATTTGTAAGCAGTCAGAGAGAGAGAGAGAGAGAGAGTGAGAGGGAGAGAGAGAGAGAGAGAGAGAGAGAGAGAGAGAGAGAGAGAGAGAGAGAGAGAGAGGGGGAGGGAGAGAGAGAGGGGGAGAGAGAGAGAGAGAGGAGAGAGAGGGAGAGAGAGGGAGAGAGAGAGCGAGAGAGAGTGTGTGTGTATGTGTGTCAGAGAGCAACATAAGGCAGAGCCATATACCATTGTGTAGAATTAAATGATTAACCCTGAGTAAAATTGAATCAAAGCAATTGCCCCACACCCCAAAACGTCAGCCATTTACCCTTACCTTCCACTGTCAATCCCCAGCATCCAAATTCTTCAACAACAAATTCTACCCCTGCATTTAGTTGTCTATCCTTGGCTGTGCCATGCTCTGGTTCCAGGCCATAGACCTTTGGGGGAGAGATAGTGGACAGTGTACTAAACTCAGCAAAAAAAGAAAAGTCCCTTTTTCAGGACCCTGTCCTTCAAAGATAATTCGTAAAAATCCAAATAACTTCACAGATCTTCATTGTAATGGGTTAAAGCACTGTTTCCCATGCTTGTTCAATGAACCATAAACAATTAATGAACATCCACCTGTGGAAGACACTAACAGCTTACAGAGGGTAAGCAATTAAAGTCACATTTATGAAAACTTGGGACACTAAAGTGGTCTTCCTACTGACTCTGAAAAACACAAAAAAAAGATGCCCAGGGTCCCTGTTCATCAGCGTGAACGTGCCGTAGGCATGCTGCAAGGAGGCATGAAGACTGCAGATCTGGCCAGGGCAATAAATTGCAATGTCCGTACTGTGAGACGCCTAAGACAGCACCACAGGGATACAGTACTGACAGCTGATTGCCCTCGCAATGGCATACCACGTGTAACAACACCTGCACAGGATCAGTACATCCAAACATCACACCTGCGGGACAGGTACAGGATGGCAACAACAACAGCCAGGAATGCACAATCCCTCCATCAGTGCTCAGACTGTCCGCAATAGGCTGAAAGAGGCTGGACTGAAGGCTTGTAGGCCTGTTGTAAGGCAGGTCCTCACCAGACATCACCGGCAACAACGTCCGCTATGGGCATAAACCCACCGTTGCTGGACCAGACAGGACTGGCAAAAAGTGCTCTTCACCGACAAGTCGTGGTTTTGTCTCACCAGGGGTGATGGTCGGGATTCACATTTATCATAGAAGGAATGAGCGTTACACCGAGGCCTGTACTCTGGAGTGGGATCGATTTGAAGGTGGAGGATCCATTATGGTCTGGGGTGGTGTGTCACAGCATCATTGTTGTCATTGCAGGCAATCTCAATGCTGTGCGTTACAGGGAAGACATCCTCCTCACTCATGTGGTACCCTTCCTGCAGGCTCATCCTGACATGTTTTATTTATTTTATTTCACCTTTATTTAACCAGGTAGGCAAGTTGAGAACAAGTTCTCATTTACAATTGCAACCTGGCCAAGATGACCCTCCAGGACGACAATGCTCGTTCTGTGTGTGATTTCGTGCAAGACAGGAATGTCAGTGTTCTGCCATGGCCAGCAAAGAGCCAGGATCTCAATCCCATTGAACATGTCTGGGACCTTTTGGTTCAGAGGGTGAGGGCTAGGGCCATTCCCCCCAGAAATGTCCGGGAACTTGCAGGTGCCTTGGTGGAAGATTGGGGTAACATCTCACAGCAAGAACTGCTCTGGATAAGAGCGTCTGCTAAATGACTTAAATGTAAATGTAAATGTAACTGGCAAATCCGGTGCAGTCCATGAGGAGGAGATGCACTGCAGTTTTTAATGCAGTTGGTGGCCACACCAGATACTGATTGTTACTTTAGAATTTTTATCCCCCTTTGTTCAGGGACACATTATTCAATTTATGTTAGTCACATGTCTGTGGAACTTGTTCAGTTTATGTCTCAGTTGTTTAATCTTGTTATGTTCATACAAATATTTACACATGTTAAGTTTGCTGAAAATAAACTCAGTTGACAGTGAGAGGTTGTTGTTTTTTTTGCTGAATTTAGTAGTAACATGTTTCAGGTATGACCCAGATGCAGACAGTGTCGAAGAAATAAAAGTGTATTTCTTAAACAGGGGCAGGAAAACGACAGGTCAAAGGCAGGCAGGGGTCAATAATCCAGAGAGGGTGCAAAGGATCCAAAATGGCACATAGTCTCAGGGCCAGGACAGGCAGGGGTCAATAATCCAGTAAGGTGGGGGAAGGTACAGAACGGCAGGCTCAGGGTCAGGGTAGGCAGAATGGTCATTACCGTGAAGGACTAGAAAACAGGAGTAAGAAACAGGCAGGAGCAGGGGAACAAACGCTGGTAGGTTTCACAAACAAAATGAACTGGCAACAGACAAACAGAGAACACAAGTATAAATACACAGGGGATAATGTGGAAGATAGGCAACACCTGGAGGGGGGTGGAGACAAGCACAGAGACAATTGAAACAGATCAGGGTGTGACAGGAAGAAACAATGAAATGCGAGGTCTCCCAGGCAGCGGATCCAGACCATGGATACACTTCATGTTTTATTGAGCTTCCATTGGCCCACAGGCAGCTGGCTGTTTGATGTGTTCTAACCTGGCCAGGATCAATACAACCACTTCATGATGTCTTACTGGCTCTATTGACACTCCTGTTCATACACTCTGAGTTCCAAATGCCAAATTAATCCCTATAGGGCACTAGTTTTGACCAGAGCCCATAGGGAGGGATAGGGTGCCATTTAAGGACTTAGAGTTTATGAACAGGAAGGGGAATGAACAGTTTAGTGGATCCCACCAGTTTTAATTCAACAAGGCTTTTGATTAGTCTGGGGGCACACCTTTCAGATAGGCAAAGAGAATGAATGCACTGCCAGGTTTATGGGAGATTTGAGGGGCAGCAGGGATGTCTGAGAGAGAGGAGAGGAGTGAAAGAGACAGAGACAGAGACAGAGACAGAGACAGAGACAGAGACAGAGAAAGAGAAAGAGAAAGAGAAAGAGAAAGAGAAAGATAAAGAGAAAGAGAAAGAGAAGGAGAAAGAGAGATAGATAGAGAACTGGCTGCCATCTAAAATGAGCTACCAATGTAATTATTGGCCCAATCAATCAGAGAGAGAGAGAAAGACCCACTAAATTATTAGGAGCATATATAGGGTGTGTGATGATATTTATTACATTTTTCATGACATCAATCTCAGCAACAGCAGTAATTAGTCTTGTGTGATCATGAAATGCAGTCTGTGTCTTTTGTTGTGGTGATCCTACTAACAATGTGGCATTAGTCTGGACACATCTCATTTGTAGATGGCTGCCTAGCTTTGTTAAACACAATCAGGTGTGGATGCTGTGAAGTGCCCATCGTTTTTCATGCATGACGTCTAAACTGAAATGTTTCTGACAGGAGTAGCTAGTTTTCATTCCTCTCCTCTCTATTCTTCCTCTACTCCTCTCCTCTTCCTCCTGTCCTACCTCTTCTTTCTCTCTTCCTATCTCCCTTTTCTCCTCCTCTTCCTCTCCTTTTCCTATCATACTATCCCATCTTCCTCTCCTTCGCCCTCTCTTCCTCTCCTCTCTCTTTTTCTTGTCCTACCGCATCTGCCCCTACTTCCCATCCTCTACTCCTGTTCCCTCCCCTCCTCTCCTCCTCTTCCCTCCCCTCCTCTCCTCCTCTTCCCTCCCATCCTCTCCTCCTGTTCCCTCCCCTCCTCTCCTCCTCTTCCCTCTTACTCTCGTTCTACCCCTTCTTTCTCTCCTTGTCTCGCCCTCCTCTCTTCCTCCTCTCTGTCAGAGACACTAATTATTGGTTCTGCTGTATTGATTAATACTGTTGAGCGAATGTGCTGAGGCAACATGACAGGCCTGTCTCTCTGTCTGTCTCTCCCAACTTTCCTCTGCTGTCAGCTCTTTCTTGGCAAAATATGATGTTTTCACATCCAGAAGGACTGTAGGATGAGATGATCTGAACGGAAGATTCACGATTCACAGGCTGTCTTCTGATTAGCGCCATAAGGATTCTTCAGGGAAGCGTTGGCTCTGATTTGAATAGATTCCAATCGTTTTTTGAACATATCAGAACCTCTCTGGGGCTTCAGAAAATTCTCCATCTCTGTCGGTCCCTACTCATACATCTCAAAAGTTATTACACAAGCTCTATAATTTGATTGTTGCACTATATTTCATTCCCTTTAGGCCTAGTTATGTCTGTGTGTCTGTGTTATGTCTGTGTGTGTGTGTGTGTGTGTGTGTGTGTGTGTGTGTGTGTGTGTGTGTGTGTGTGTGTGTGTGTGTGTGTGTGTGTGTGTGTGTGTGTGTGTGTGTGTGTGTGTGTGTGTGTGTGTGTGTGTGTGTGTGTGTGTGTGTGTGTGTGTGTGTGTGTGTGTGTGTAATTCAGATGACAGAGAGGTCCCTCTCCCCCTCCATTAGTTATATTATCAGCTCCGGTAATGATCGTCTGTATCTTTATTACCTTCATCAGTTTTATTGGTGGAGTTAATATTATGGGCTGTCCCTGCCGTGCTAATGCCGAATAGATGAGAGGATCAATCACTACTAGATTGGATCCTGGAGGATAAATAAGCTTCTAGCCGACAAAGAGAGACAGAGAGAAGAGGAAGAACGAGGCAGAGAAAGAGAGAAGTTAGCTTTTCTGATAAATAGAAAGGTAGAGGAGAAAGAAATGAATCTGAATGTGACATCTCATCTCAATCGTTTTTGGACATAAAAGTAATACAAATGTAAGGAGTAAAGAAATGAACAGAAGAGAAAAAATAAAAATGAAAAAAAGAATAATTGTGTGGTGGTAGCAGATAGAAGGGTGAAAGGAGAGGAGAGAGATGAACAGAATGAAAGAGTAGCAGGGTGACGGAAGAGACAGAGAGCAATAGAACAAGAGTAACACAGAGAGAGAGAGAGAGATGGAGCATGATAAGGGATGCTTTTACTTGTCTTTGATGCTGTGTAGACCAAAGCAGAAGTGGTTGTGCAAAGAGAATGACAGTCTCGTCTGTAGTTCGAGAGTCAGACAGAAACATATGCACACAACCACAGTGCCTCGGCAAGGATTATATAATCATGATTAGGGCAAGTTGTTTTGGTTTATTTATATATTTTTTAAACGTATTGGACCGGTATTTCCAGCATTATCCACCGGTATTTCTAGTGACTGTTAAGCCAACACCTTAACCCAGTGGTTCCCAAACGAGGGGTCCCGGCCCCATGTGGGGTCACCTGATATGATGATGGGTTTGTGGGAGAATTTCCAAAATCCTGACAAAAACACAGTATAGCATGCATTTGGAAAGTTTTCAGACCACTTCCTGTTTCAGTATGATATGTTGGATAAAGGAATAAAGACAGACACCAATGTCAAGTTCAATAGCCTTGTTCAAGCATTGTACAAATCCCTACACTCGGAGTCTGGGGTACAGTCCAACTAGTCAATTACCTATCAACTAGACTACTTAACAACATCCTTTTCGATAGAAAGTGTAAACATAACTGCATAACATTAAGTTCTTAACAGTCATGTCATAAGAATTGAAAAGCAAGACATTTTCTTTTTACTTCAGTTGTCATCTTTTTATTTAAGTTTGTTTTTATTTTTTTATACATAAACAGAGGACAAGTTAACACAGTCTCTTGCTTACAGAGTAAGCCTGCTCAGACGGGGGTAGGATTAGGGCCACGAGCTGGAGAGCTTTGGCTCATATCATATCTAAAATCTTGCGCCCCTTACCCTTAGGCCTGAACTGTGATCCAGCTCATCCAGGTGAGTGTACGGTGTGTTCTGGTTTGTCTGCTCTGCTACGCGCAGATCCACCCGATTGCGATGATAGAGGGAGCCAGCAACATCCACCAGGTAAGAATGTGGTGCAACTCTTTGTAGGCACGTGCCCAGCCTCCATAGTCCTGTGTGGTCTCCTGACAGCGGTTTCATCCTTATCGTTTCACCCACCTCGCCCCACCTCGAGAACATCTGGTGAGATTGCAGAGCACGAAATTCAACATATAATATTAAGCATTCATGAAAATACAAGTGTCTTACATCATTTAAAAGCGTAATTTCTTGTTAATCCAACCACGTTATCAGATTTTGAAAAGGCTTTACAGCGAAAGCATACCATGCACTTATCTGAGGACAGCGCCCCGCGTACACCAGCATTTAAAAACATTTTTCAAACCAGCAGAGGCGTCACAAAAATCGGAAATAGCGATAAAATAAATCAGTTACCTTTGAAGATCTTCCTCTGTTTGCAATCCCAAAGGTCCCAGCTAAACAATAAATGGTCATTTTGTTCGATAAAGTCCTTCTTTATATCCCGTTTGATTCAGAAATCCACCCGTTCCACTCGTTCAACGGGCATAAAAAGGAATCGCAAAAGTTACCGGTAAACTTTGTCCAAACAAGTCAAACAATGCTTCTAATCAATCCTCAGGTACCCTAATATGTAAATAAATGATACAATTTAAGACGGAATGTAGTATGTTTAATACGGAGATAAATAACGAAGTGCGCGCCCTCATCCACGCGCGCCACAAGACTGCAGTTCTATTGAGAGACACCTTGAATAACTACAACTACTAGCTAATTTTTCAAAAAACAAGCCCAAAACCCTTTCTAAAGACTGTTGACATCTAGTGGAAGCCATAGGAACTGCAAACTGGGAGGAATTTTGAATATCCCATAGACAAGCATTTGAATGGGCTGTGACCTCAAAAAATAACCCATTCCGGATGGATTCTCCTCAGGTTGTCGCCTGCCATATCAGTTCCGTGGGCCTAAGTAACAGGCAGTTTACTTTGGGCATGTCAGTCATCCGAACTTCCGAATACCACCCCCTAGCCTTAAAAAGTTTTAACATCCGGTGAAATTGTAGAGCGCAAAATTCAAATGACAATATTATAAGTATTTAACTTTCATAAAATCACAAGTGTAATATGTCAAAATCAAGCTTAATTTCTTGTTAATCCAGCCGCTGTGTCAGATTTCAATAAGTCTTTACAGCGAAAGCAAACCATGCGATTACCTGAGGACAGTGCCCCGCATACAAACACATGAAAAACATATTTCAACCAGGGAAGTGCGACACGAAAGTCAGAAATAGCGATATAAAAAATGCCTTACCTTTGATGATCTTCTTCTGTTGGCACTCCAAAAGGTCCCATTTATACCACAAATGGTCATTTTGTTCGATAATGTCCTTCTTTATATCCATAAAAACTCAGTTTAGCTGGCGGCTTCAGTCAATAATCCACTCAGTTTCCCTCCATCAAAATGCACACAAAATGAATCCCAAACACTACTAACAAACTTTTCCAAGTCAAACAACGTTTACAATAAAACCTTAGGTACCCTAATACGTAAATAAATGATAAGATTTAAGACGGAGAATTGTTATTGTCTTTACCGGAGAAAAATACCAAAGAACGCACTCTCTTCCACGCGCTTGGAAACACTACAGCAAAATGAGAGCCACCTAGAAAAACTACAATTTCTGGCTCATTTTTCCCAAATACCAGCCTGAAACTCTTTCTAAAGACTGTTGACATCTAGTGGAAGCCCTAGGAACTGCAATCTGGGAGGACTTAGCCTTATAATAAAAGTGATGGCCATTAAAAATAGGGGTAGGCTGATTTCTGTTTTTTGGGGGGGGGTTTGTCCTCTGGGTTTTGCCTGCCATATCAGTTCTGTTATACTCACAGACGTAATCTTAACACGTTTAAAAACTTTATGTCTGTTTTCTATCCAAATCTAACAATTATATGCATATCCTAGCTTCTGGGCCTGAGTAACAGGCAGTTTACTTTGGGCACGCTTTCCATCCGGACGTCGAAATACTGCCCCCAACCCAAGAGAGGTTAAGTAGTCTGCCTGATTGATCTGTTGAATATATTGTTGTTCCTGCTGTAAAGAACAGATGGCATGCCGCTGATAGGCAGTGCCTCTGCCTGTACATTGTGCTGTTGCCCTGCTCAGTGTGTCGCTGATGTACATCTCTGGTCTTGGCTTGCAGATGACCTTCAGGCTGTAGTTTTGCAGAGTCAGGAGCATGCTTTGAAGCCTCTTGGGCATGTTGAGGAAAGGTTTACTGAATATGGCAATGAGAGGTTTGTGGTCAGTTTCAGCCGTGACCAGCTCTCGACCATATAAGTAATGATTACCACACCTGACCACACTACTGAACGTGTCATTTCCGGTCACAACTTGCAGACTTGTTTATGTGCTGTTATGCGTTTGTTGCTAACCTTACTTTGCTACCTGACAACTTTACGTTTTTTACTTTATAATTACCATTTATATTTTTAGTTTTTCCCTCACTCAACTTTTTTTCATTCAACTTTTTCACTCCGAGCGCTTTATCTGGACATGGTTCGTCAGGACCTCCAACAGCCGAAGCTAAGTAGTAACATTAACATGATGCCTTCTAATTGCAGTCGCTGTACTCATAATATACAGGAGAACGATCGCCTTATGGTGAGGATAGCTGTGCTGCAAGCCCAGCTTCAGACACAAATGTTAGGCAAGGGTAATTTCAGTGTAGGAAAGGATGAAACAGCGTCTGTGCCACCAGTAACTACAGATAGTAGTGTAAATCCCCTCGCATGGTCTCCACAGCCAGACAACTTTCTCATGGCTTCTGGAGGGAAATGCTGTAGGAATGCTCAACCGGTGTCGCTCATTCAGCTGACAGAAACTTTCAACCAAGCAGTGAGTGGGAGTCAGAGGCCAAGCCTTCTCTGGTCTCTACTCCTGCCATTACGGGGGTCTGTGACGCCGAAGCCTCCCACCATTAGCTCTGATAAATTGAAAATCCTAGTCATTGGCGACTCCATTACCTGCAGTATTAGACTGAAAAATAATCATCCACCGATCATACACTGTTTACCAGGGGGCAGGGCTACCGACGTTAAGGCTAATCTGAAGATGGTGCTGGCTAAAGCTAAAACTGGTGTGTAGAGTGTAGAGAATATAGGGATATTGTGATCCACGTCGACACCAACGATGTTATGATGAAACAGTCAGAGGTCACCAAGCGCAACATAGCTTCAGCGTGTAAATCAGCTAGAAAGATATGTCGGCATCGAGTAATTGTCTCTGGCCCCCTCCCAGTTAGGGGGAGCGATGAGCTCTACAGCAGAGTCTCACAACTCAATCGCTGGTTGAAAACTGTTTTCTGTCCCTTCCAAAAGATAGAATTGATATATAATTGGCCCTCTTTCTGGTACTCACCCACAAACAGGACCAAGCCTGGCCTGTTGAGGAGTGACGGACCCTATCCTAGCTGGAGGGGTGCTCTCATCTTATCTATGAACATAGACAGGGCTCTAACTCTATTAGCCAGCCTGCCAGCATAGTGGAGTCTGCCACTAGCACAGTCAGTGTAGTCAGCTCAGCTATCCCTATTGAGACTGTGTCTGTGCCTCAACCTAGGTTGGGCAAAACTAAACATGGCGGTGTTCGCCTTAGCAATCTCACTAGAATAAAGACCTTCTCCATTCCTGCCATTATTGAAAGAGATTGTGATACCTCACATCTCAAAATAGGGGTACTTAATGTTAGATCCCTCACATCCAAGGCAGTTATAGTCAATGAACTAATCACTGATCATAATCTTGATGTGTTGCCCTGACTGAAACATGGTGTAAGCAAAGCAAATCAAATTTTATTTGTCACATACACATGGTTAGCAGATGTTAATGCGAGTGTAGCGAAATGCTTGTGCTTCTAGTTCCGACAATGCAGTAATAACCAACGAGTAATCTAATCTAACAATTCCACAACTACTACTTTATACACACAAGTTTAAGAATAAAGAATATGTACATAAAGATATATGAATGAATGATGGTACAGAACGGCATAGGCAAGATGCAGTACATGGTATCGAGTACAGTATATACATATGAGATGAGTAATGTAGGGTAGGTAAACAAAGTGGCATAGTTTAAAGTGGCTAGTGATATATGTATTACATAAAGATGCAGTAGATTATATAGAGTATAATGTATACATGTATACATATACATATGAGATGAGTAATGTAGGGTATGTAAACATTATATTAAGTGGCATTGTTTGAAGTGGCTAGTGATACATTTTTTCAATCAATTTCCATTATTAAAGTGAATGGGGTTGAGTCAGTATGTTGGCAGCAGCCACTCAATGTTAGTGGTGGCTGTTTAACAGTCTGATGGCCTTGAGATAGAAGCTGTTTTTCAGTCTCTCGGGTCCCTGCTTTGATGCACCTGTACTGACATCGCCTTCTGGATGATAGCGGGGTGAACAGGCAGTGGCTTGGGTGGTTGTTGCCCTTGATGATCTTTATGGCCTTCCTGTGACATCGGGTGGTGTAGGTGCCCTGGAGGGCAGTCGGGTGGTGTAGGGTTGTGTCCTGGAAGACTGATTAATTTACTGTGTTAAATGAGGCCTCACCTCCTGGTTACACTAGTGACCATATCCCCCGCGCATCCCGCAAAGGTGGAGGTGTTGCTAACATTTACGATAGCATTACATTTACATTTAAGTCATTTAGCAGACGCTCTTATCCAGAGCGACTTACAAATTGGTGCATTCACCTTATGACATCCAGTGGAACAGCCACTTTACAATAGTGCATCTAAATATTTTAAGGGGGGTGAGAAGGATTACTTTATCCTATCCTAGGTATTCCTTAAAGAGGTGGGGTTTCAGGTGTCTCCGGAAGGTGGTGATTGACTCCGCTGTCCTGGCGTCGTGAGGGAGTTTGTTCCACCATTGGGGGGCCAGAGCAGCGAACAGTTTTGACTGGGCTGAGCGGGAACTGTACTTCCTCAATGATAGCAAATTTCAATAAAATAAAAATAAACTGACGTTTTCGTCTTTTGAGCTTCTAGTCATGAAATCTATGCAGTCTACACTTTTTATAGCTACTGTTTACAGGCCTCCTGGGCCATATACAGCGTTCCTCACTGAGTTCCCTGAATTCCTATCGGACCTTGTAGTCATAACAGATAATATTCTAATTTTTGGTGACTTTAATATTCACATGGAAAAGTCCACAGACCCACTGCAAAAGGCTTTCGGAGTCATCATCGACTCAGTGGGTTTTGTCCAACATGTCTCTGGACCTACTCACTGCCACAGTCATACTCTGGACCTAGTTTTGTCCTATGGAATAAATGTTGTGGATCTTAATGTTTTTCCTCATAATCCTGGACTATCGGACGACCATTTTATTACGTTTGCAATCGCAACAAATAATCTGCTCAGACCCCAACCAAGGAGCATCAAAAGTCATGCTATAAATTCTCAGACAACCCAAAGACTCCTTGATGCCCTTCCAGACTCCCTCTGCCTACCCAAGGATGTCAGAAGACAAAAATCAGTTAACCACTTAAATGAGGAACTCAATTCAACCTTGTGCAATACCCTAGATGCAGTTGCACCCCTAAAAACTAAAAACATTTGTCATAAGAAACTAGCTCCCTGGTATACAGAAAATACCAGAACTGTGAAGCAAGCTTCCAGAAAATTGGAACGGAAATGGCGCCACACCAAACTGGAAGTCTTCCGACTATCTTGGAAAGACAGTACCGTGCAGTATCGAAGAGCCCTCACTTCTGCTTGATCATCCTATTTTTCCAACTTAATTGAGGAAAATAAGAACAATCCGAAATTTATTTTCGATACTGTCGAAAAGCTAACTAAAAATAAGCATTGCCTAATAGAGGATGGCTTTCAATACAGCAGTAATAAATTCTTCTTTGGGGAAAAGATCATGATCATTAGAAAGCAAATTACGGACTTCAATCTGCATATTCCTCCAAAGCTCAGTTGTCCTGAGTCTGCACAACTCTGCCAGGACCTTGGATCAAGGGAGACACTCAAGTGTTCTGGTACTTTATCTCTTGGCACATTGATGAAAATAATCGTGGCCTCTAAACCTTCAAGCTGCATACTGGACCCTATTCCAAATAAACTACTGAAAGAGCTGCTTCCTGTGCTTGGCCCTCCTATGTTGAACATAATAAACGGCTCTCTATCCACCGGATGTGTACCAAACTCACTAAAAGTGGCAGTAATAAAGCTGCTCTTGAAAAAGCCAAACCCTGACCAAGAAAATATAAAAAACTATCGACCTGTATCGAATCTCCCATTCCTCTCAAACATTTTAGAAAAAGATGTTGCGCAGCAACTCACTGCCTTCCTGAAGATGCAAGTGGCTGTTCCACTGGTTGTCATAAGGTGTATGCACCAATTTGTAAGTCGCTCTGGATAAGAGCGTCTGCTAAATGACTTAAATGTAAATGTAAGACAAACAATGTATACGAAATGCTTCAGTCTGGTTTTAGATCCCATCATAGCACTGAGACGGCACTTGTGAAGGTGGTAAATTACCTTAATGGCATCAGACCGAGGCTCTGCATCTGTCCTTGTGCTCCTAGACCTTAGTGCTGCTTTTGATACCATTGATCACCACATTCTTTTGGAGAGATTGAAAACCCAAATTGGTCTACACGGACAAGTTCTGGCCTGGTTTAGATCTTATCTGTCAGAAAGATATCAGTTTGTCTCTGTGAATGGTTTGTCCTCTGACAAATCAACTGTAAATTTCGGTGTTTTCCTTTAAGGTTCCGTTTTAGTACCATTATTCTTTTCACTATATATTTTACCTCTTGGGGATGTCATTTGAAAACATAATGTTAACTTTCACTGCTATACGGATGACACACAGCTGTACATTTCGATGAAACATGGTGAAGCCCCAAAATTGCCTATCATGGAAGCCTGTGTGTCACGATCGTTGTATGGAGTAGACCAAAGCGCAGCGTGGTGTGAATCCATTCTTTTACTGAATGACGAAAAAACACGAAGAACACTTAAACAAAAACAACAAAACGACCGTGCCGCTATGACAACGAGTGCAGACACAGGCAACTACACATAGACAATAACCCACGAACCACAATACAAAACAGGCTACCTAAATATGGTTCCCAATCAGAGACGATGACAAACACCTGCCACTGATTGAGAACCATATCAAGCCAAAACACATAGAAACAGACTAACTAGACATGCAACATAGAATGCCCACTCATATCACACTCTGACCAAACAAAACATAGAAACAAACAACTCAAATAATGGTCAGAGTGTGACACTGTGTTTCAGACATAAAGAAGTGGATGGCTGCACATTTTTTACTTTTAAACCCGAACCAAACAGAGATGCTAGTTCTAGGTCCCAAAAAATAAAGAGATCTGCAGTTGGATCTGACAATTAATCTTAATTGTTGTACAGTCGTCTCAAATAAAACTGTGAAGGACCTCAGCATTACTCTGGACCCTGATCTCTCTTTTGACAAACATATCAAGAATATTTCAAGGACAGCTTGATTTCCATCTTCGTAACATTGCAAAAAATCTGAAAGTTTTTGTCCAAAAATTATGCAGAAAAGCTAATCCATGCTTTTGTCAGTTCTAGATAAGACTTCTGCAATGCTCTACTTTCCTGGCTACCCGGATAAAGCACTGAATAAACTTCAGTTTGTGCTAAATACGGCTGCTAGACTCCTGACTAGAAACAACAAATATTACTCCAGTGCTAGTCTCTACATTGACTTCCTGTTAAGGCTAGGGCTGATTTCAAGGTATTACTGCTAACCTACAAAGCATTACATGGGCTTGCTCCTACCTATCTCTCTGATTTGGTCCTGCTGTACATACCTACACATACGCTACGGTCACAGGATGCAGGGCTCCTTATTGTCGCTAGAATTTCTAAGCAAACAGCTGGAGGCAGGGCTTTCTCCTATAGAGCTCCAGTCTCCAGTATCCATACTGCTATAGCCTATATGCCGGGGGGTTAGGGTCAGTCTGTTATATCTGGTGTAATTCTCGTGTTTTATCTGGTGTCCTGTGTGAATTGAAGTATGCTCCCTCTAATTCTCTCTCTCTCCCCCTCTCACTCCCCTCCCGGGGGACCTGAGCCATAAGATCATGCCTCAGGGATACCTGGCCTGAATACCTCCACCAGTTGGTCATGCACCATATGTTCCACCTTGTCTTGGACTTGCTGTTTTTGAATGTGTGAATGTGTTAGGGGTTAATGACTGCCTGCTATCTTCTGGTCAGAGATGAGCTGTATGTCAGGAAAAGCTGTCATCTTATTAACTGAGTGTGTGTGTGTGTGTGTGTGTGTGGGGGGGGGGACAGTGTTAGTACTGAATGTACCAACCACTTCACAATCACTTACTGTCCGCCTGGCAAACGCTACTAATTACACTGCAATTACCCAACATCCATTTCCATCACTTTCCCTTACACACACACACACACACACACACACACACACACACACACACACACACACACACACACACACACACACACACACACACACACACACACACACACACACACACACACACACACACACACACACACACACACACGAAACACCCTGAAGACCTTCAGTGAAAAGTATTTAGGACCTATTAGAAGTGGTCTGGACTTCACAGCCAGGTAAAGCTGACACAGTCAGTGAGAAGCAGGACAGGTTATAGGCCCATAGACAATACGGTATACACTGAGGTAATATAGGTATACACTGGGGTATACTAGCTAGCTGGTAAAGAGAAGAGGAATACAGATAGGGTATACAGTTGAATTTGTTCACTCATTGCTAATATAATGAAGATGGTAATGAAGAGACAAATAAGGTTTGTGTCACTATGATGCATCATGCCTAACAACATTTGGAAAATGTCAAGGGGTGTGAATAGTTTCTGAAGGCACTGTAATTCCATGGAAGCCATGATTGTGTCCCCAGTGCAGTATTGACTAACAGTATTAACCCAGAGCTTCCATTGTTTACCCACTCTAGTACGCACGCACAAAATGAAGGCCAATGGGATAGGTGGGATGATAACTTTCTGTTTTACAGGTTTATACCCCTTACATCGCCCCAGGTGCTTTAGATAAATTAATAATATAATAGACTAGTTGCTGTTCTGCTTCATAATGCTTCTTACTGGATAAATTGTTGTGCATTTCACTGTAAGTTGTATTCGGCGCACGTGACAAATAAACTTTGATTTGATTTGTTAATCAGTCAGCCAGTTGGGTCTCTCTGTGGGTGACGCAGACAGATACAGTAAGCTTAGAGATGTCCATCCATCCCTAGAAAGAGTGGGGGTGAGGGATAGAGTCAAAGTAGGAAAAGAGAGAGACAGAAGGGAGAGAGAGAAAATTATAAAAAAGGGAAAGAGAGTTGAGTTGAGACAGTCAGTCTTCATCTGCAACCTCGAATTCCTGGGATCGACTGAGACACACACACACACACACACACACACACACACACACACACACACACACACACACACACACACACACACACACACACACACACACACACACACACACACACACACACACACACACACACACACACACACACACACACACACACACACACACACACACACACACACACACACACACACAGAGAGAGAGAGAGAGAGAGTACTTGAGGACAACTCACACAGGAGCATATGCACGCTCACTGTTAAAAACCCCCACAGAAGAGACACGCTCCCATCAGTCTTGTGTCATGCCAACAGTAAAGCATCCTGAGACCATTCATGTGTGGGAGTGGGCTCAATCACCATTTGCCTAAGAACACAGCCATGAATAAAGAATGAATCATTTTCACAAAGTTTGCTGCTTCAGTGTCTTTAGATATTTTTGTCAGATATTACTATGGAATACTGAAGCATTTCATATTTTGCATTTTATTAACAATTACATGAAGTTGATGCAAAGAGTCAATATTGTCAACCGATCACTCCCCGCACCTGCACGCCCGTCCAGCATCACTACTCTGGACGGTTCTGACTTAGAATATGTGGACAACTACAAATACCTAGGTGTCTGGCTAGATTGTAAACTCTCCTTCCAGACACTCATTACGCATCTACAATCCAAAATTAAATCTAGAATCGGCTTCCTATTACGCAACAAAGCATCCTTCACTCATGCTGCCAAACATACCCTCGTAAAACTGACCATCCTACCGATCCTCGACTTTGGTGATGTCATCTATAAAATATCCTACAACACTTTACTCAACAAATTGGATGCAGTTTATCACAGTGCATCCGTTTTGTTACCAAAGCCCCATATATTACCCACCACAACGACCTGTACACTCTCGTTGGCTGGCCATCGCTTCATACTCGTCGCCAAACCCACTGGCTCCAGGTCATCAACAAGCTTCTGCTTGGTAATGCCCCGCCTTATCTCAGCTCACTGGTCACCATAGCAGCACCCACCTGTAGCACGCGCTCCAGCAGGTATATCTCACTGGTCACCCCCAAAGCCAATTCCTACTTTGGCTGCCTTTCCTTCCAGTTCTCTGCTGCCAATGACTGGAACGAACTGCAAAAAATCATTGAAGCTGGAGTCTTATATCTCCCTCACTAGCTTTAAGCACCAGCTGTCAGAGCAGCTCACAGATCACTGCACCTGTACATAGCCCATTTGTAAACAGCCCATCTGTAAACAGCCCATCCAACTACCTCATCCCCCTACTGTATTTATTTATTTATCTTGCTCATTTGCACCCAAGTATCTCTACTTGCACATTAATCTTCTGCACATATACCATTCCAGTGTCTATTTGCTATACTGTCATTACTTAGCCACCATGGCCTATTTATTGCCTTATCTTACCTCATTTGCACTCACTGTATATAGAGTTTTCTTTTTTTCTACTGTATTATTGACTGTATGTTTTTTGATTCCATGTGTAACTCTGTGTTGTATGTGTCGCACTGCTTTGCTTTATCTTGGCCAGGTCATAGGTGTAAATGAGAACTTGTTCTCAACTGGCCTAAAAATGTAGATTTGCAGTGTTGACCATTCTTTTTCAAGAACTCTGCAATCTGCCCTGGCATGCTGTCAATTAACTTCTGGGCCACATCCTGACTGATGGCAGCCCATTCTTGCATGATCAATGCTTGGAGTTTGTCAGAATTTGTGGATTTTTGTTTGTCCACCCGCCTCTTGAGGATTGACCACAAATTCTCAATGGGATTAAGGTCTGGGGAGTTTCCTGGCCATGGACTCAAAATATCGATGTTTTGTTCCCCGAGCAACTTAGTTATCATTTTTGCCTTATGGCAAGGTGCTCCATCATGCTGGAAAAGGCATTGTTCGTCACCAAACTGTTCCTGGATGGTTGGGAGAAGTTGCTCTCGGAGGATGTGTTGGTACCATTCTTTATTAATGGCTGTGTTCTTAGGCTAAATTGTGAGTGAGCCCACTCCCTTGGCTGAGAAGCAACCTCACACATGAATGGTCTCAGGATGCTTTACTGTTGGCATGACACAGGACTGATAGTAGCGCTCACCTTGTCTTCTCCGGACAAGATTTTTCCGGATGCCACAAACAATCGGAAAGGGGATTCAACAGAGAACATTACTTTACCTCAGCAGTCCTATCCCTGTACCTTTTGCAGAATATCAGTCTGTCCCTGATGTTTTTCCTGGAGAGAAGTGGCTTCTTTGCTGCCCTTCTTGACACAAGGCCATCCTCCAAAAGTCTTTGCCTCACTGTGCCTGCAGATGCGATCACAGCTGCATGCTGCCATTCCTGAGCACGCTCTGTACTGGTGGTGCCCCGTTCCCGCAGCTGAATCAATTTTAGGAGATGGTCCTGGCACTTGCTGGACTTTCTTGGGTGCCCTGAAGCCTTCTTCACAACAATTGAACCGCTTTAATTGACGTTCTTGATGATCCGATAAATGGTTTATTTAGGTGCAATCTTACTGGCAGCAATATCCTTGCCTGTGAAGCCCTTTTTGTGCAAAACAATGATGATGGCAGGTGTTTCCTTGCAGGTAACCATGACTGACAGAGGAAGAACAATGACTCCACTCTCCTTTTGAAGCTTCCAGTCTGTTATTCGAACTCAATCAGCATTGTCCTCATCAACACTCACACGAGAGAATCATGACATGATGTCAACTGGTCCTTTTGTGGCAGGGCTGAAATGCAGTGGAAATGTTTTTTGGGATTCAGTTCATTTGCATGACAAAGAGGGACTTGCAATTAATTGCAATTCGTCTGATCACTCTTCATAACATTCTGGAGTATATGCAAATTGACATACAAACTGATGCAGCAGACTTTGTGAAAATGAATATTTGTGTCATTCTCAGAACTTTTGGCCATGACTGTACATTGGGCAGCAGCCTCTAAGATGCAGGGTTGAGTACCCAGGTGGTAGCCGGCTAGTGATGGCTATTTATGTGATGGCTATTTAACTGTCTGATGGCCTTGAGATAGAAGCAGTTTTTCAGTCTCGGTCCCAGCTTTGATGCACCTGTACTGACCTCATCTTCTGGATGATAGCAGGATGAACAGGCCATGGCTCGGATGGTTGATGTCCTTGATGATCTTTTCGGCCTTCCTGTGATATCGGGTGCTGTAAATGTCCTGGAGGGCAGGCTGTGTGCCCCAGGTAATGTGTTGGGCAGACCACCCCATCCTCTGGAGAGCCCTGCAGTTGAGTGCGGTGCAGTTGCCGTACCAGGCGGTAATACAGCCCGACAGGATGCTCTCAATTGAACATCTGTAAAAGTTTGTGAGGGTCATAGGGGCCAAGCCGAGTCTCCTGAGGTTGAAGAGGCGCTGTTGCGCCTTCTTCACCACACTGTCTGCGTGGGTGGACCATTTCAGATTGTCAGTGATGTGTACGACGATGAACTTGAAGCTTTTCACCTTCTCCACTGTGGTCCCGTCGATGTAGATGGGAACATGCTCTCTCTGCTGTTTCCTGAAGAGGTTATTTTCTTGGCACCACTATCTCAGATTACCGTGCAGCTTCCAAGAGCCCACAGTGAAGCTGACCCTGAGATTTAAAAACGTATATAACCATGAGAGACTGTCAACGAATACAGCAAAGAGCTGCTGTTTTTATGAGTGTGTTCCTATTTAGTTTTTTTTATTCAGTACTGTCAACACTTTATTCAACACCTTTATTAACCATAAAACGTGCTTCCCCCATCCACTCGCGCTATAAAGTGTATCAATAGGCTTGCATTATTATTAGAGGCTGATGTCTTTTGTAACAGTCTTTTTTTTTACGTTCTCTGGTCTTAGGAGTAACAACATGAATTGGTGCATCACGCAGAAATAATTAAGACAATGTCTCCTTTTTGGTCAACTCCCTCTGCTGAGACTGACCATCAGATGCAGGTACCATCAGTCTAGTACAATAAAAAGCAAATTATTATTTAAATTTATGCTCCCTTAGTTTGTTAAATTACTTGTGAAGCACAGCTATCTATTACCAGTGTGATCATTCACCTAATTTAAAATTGTTATATGAGACAAACAACATTGTAATTCCATCGGCAGGCCAATTCAAGCACAGCCAATATACAGTGATAATGTATTGGGCCTATAGCCTACACCTCGTTGCTACAAAACTTTTTTTTCATAAGTTAATGTTTCATAGGCTTTCATTTTTTAAAGTAATGTTTAAAAAACATTTTGATCTCGGCCTGCATTTTGACAGCAAGTGATCTTAGCTCCAAAAATGTTAGGGACCACTTTAGAATAAAGAAGCTAACATGCTAACAAGCTAATGACATCTGAAGAGTTCCTGAGTTGACTTTCCCCAAATACCACACTCAGTCACATCAGCTTTTCCTTCCGCTCCTCAATGCCTGATCATCAAAAAGAGGGTGTCTTGCCAAGGAGTATTAACATGAGATGGGAAGAACATTTTTTTTTTAAGGTTGATGTTTGAAACCAGACAAACATACAAACCTAGGGGACGATAAACGCATGTATCACTTCCGTGGTCCCAGCTGTGTTGGCCCCCTTGGCTAGCCCCCTTCAAAAGACATGTTACATTATACACCACCGTTCAAAAGTTTGGGGTCACTTAGAAATGTCCTTGTCTTTGAAAGATAAGCACATTTTTTGTCCATTAATTTACATCAAATTAATCAGAAATACGGTGTAGACATTGTTAATGTTGTAAAAGACTATTGTAGATGGAAACGGCTGACTTGGAATGGAATATCTACATAGGCGTACAGAGGCTCATTATCAGCAACCATCACTCCTGTGTTCCAATAGCACGTTGTGTTAGCTAATCCAAGTTTATCATTTTAAAAGGCTAGTCATTAGACAACCCTTTTGCAATTATGTTAGCACAGCTGAAAACTATTGTTATAAATAAAGACGCAATAAAACTGCCTTCTTTAGACTATTTGAGTATCTGGAGTATCAGCATTTGTAGGTTCAATTACAGGCTCAACATGGCCAGAAACAAACAACTTTCTTCTGAAACTCGTCAGTCTATTCTTGTTCTGAGAAATGAAGGGTATTCCTTGCGAGAAATTGCCAGAAAACACCCCGCCCCCACCACTTCCCCACACATAGACCTCAACAGTCCAGGGCTCTGTCTCTAACCCATAGACTCCCTCTAGTATCCTCTTCAAGGTCTCACAGTCTTCAACTGGTTTGGATCCTCAATTATTTATGTCCATCATTAATATTTAGCAAGACCACTGCACTATGTATAAAGCTGCCCTTCGTACATACAAATGCCTTCATACAAAGATATCCTTACTCTCTGTGCTGTATCCTAGAGGTGTAGGGAAAGGAGGAAAGAGACAGGGAGAGGGCAAGAGAAAATAATTTTAAAAGATTTTATTTAACTAGGCATGTCAGTTAAGAATAAATATTTATTTCTTGACGACATATCCCAGACGAAGCTGGGCCAATTGTGCGCCGCCCTATGGGACTCCCAATCACAGACGAATGTGATGCAGCCTCAAACCAGTTACTGCACTGGCTCCTATTGCACTGAGATGCAGTACATTAGACCACTGCGCCACCCAAGAGAATAGAGGGGAGAGGGGAACAGCAGGTGAATGAGTAACAGTATACATTCTGTATTGGCCTCTCAACAACCCTTACAAAGAGCTGAAATCATACAATATACTTGCAGTGAAGCCGCTCAACAACTACATCACATTAGTCTTCTAACAGACTCACACACACAGACTCGACACACAAAAGCAACCAGGGTCAACGCCCTGCTCAACGGCACGTTGACAGATCTCCCACAAGGTCAAAAACGGGGACATGAACCAGCGATCCAACAGCCACCAGCCCAAACTCCCAACCGCCAGGCCACCAGCCCTCCAAGTTCACAGTTCCCTAAAAGACCACCGTTCCCCAAGAGCTGACCCTCAACCATCCAAGATCCCCCCCCCATAGTTTCCCAAGAGCTGACCCTCAACCATCCATTATGTATCCTCACAACAAAATCTGCAGAGCTTCGATGATTGTATGCCCCAAGTAGTCAACATTTTGTTGGTGGCAAGAATTCTATATAATAACTTTATCTGAAAGGTCTTGAATCTTGCATATTTTTATATATCAACTCATACACACTGAACCACGGAATCGGAACATCAACAATCTCTTCCCAACTATTTTGCAATCTGTATGGCACAGCTCTCACAGCTCTATTCCTCTGCCAGTTTTGATCCTTTATATTGGACAGACAGACCAGTTCCCTACCTCCTCCCACTGCCACCTGCCTCCTCAATTTAGGGGGTAATGCTGTAATTAATTAGTTGTAATTTTTGGATTGAGCAGACCTTCCCATACAATTATGATAACTCCTTGAAATGCATAACTCTATCATTCCAATTTACAATATCATTTAAAAACAAAATACCCTTTTCCATAAATACAGGTATTTTATAAACCAGCACATTTTGAGTTCAGCCATAATATATGTTGTATTATTTGATCTATCTTTTGAAATTGTAGCCAGCTCTGCAGTGCTTGTTTAAAATAGAGAGATACTTTGAAAAAATTATAATTTTCAATTATTTGAAAATGAGACATTGCAATCTGCAATAAATGCCAGCGAATGGAGTTGACACGGCGATCAAGGAGGCCTGAGAGGCAGCCTCAAAAATGTATTGGGGGGAGGCACACGGGGAGTGTGGCGAAGTCAGGTAGGAGACCTGCGCCAACTCCCCGTGCTTACCGGACCGGGCAGGCACCGTGTTATGCCTTGAGGCGCACGGTGTCCCCGGAGCGTGTGCATAGCCCGGTGTGGTACATTGCAGCTCCTTGTATCGGCCGGGCTAGAGTGGGCATCGAGCCAGGTGCCATGAAGCCGGCTCAGCGCATCTAGTCTCCAGTGCGTCTTCTCGGGCCGGTGTACAAGGCACCAGCCCTACGCATGGTGTCCCCGGTTCGCCAGCACAGCCCAGTGCGGGCTATTCCACCTCGCTGCACTGGCCTGGCTACGGGGAGCATTCAGCCAGGTAGGGTTGGGCAGGCTCGGTGCTCGAGACCTCCAGTGCGCCTTCACGGTCCGGTCTATCCGGTGCCGCCTCCACACACCAGCCATCCGGTGGCAGCCCCCCGCCTTGTCCTGAGCCGCCAGAGTCTCCCGTCTGCCCAGAGCCACCAGAGGAAAGTGTATAGAAAGGCTGGCATTGTTGTTACTATTAGCGGCTTGGGTCTTTTTTAATATCAAGGAATATTTCACTTTTTCTGTTCATAGGAGTAACAACATGAATTTGTGCGTGAGACAGAAGTAAAGCGTTGCGACTCAAGTTTCGCCATCAACTGGAAGACGGTGTCCCTTTTTGGTCAGTGTCAGTAGAGGAAAAGGAGAGCGGAGGGATGTTGAGAGACAGACCCTCAGTCTGCTGCTCTCTCCCTAGGCTGAGATTGACCATCAGATGCAGGCACCATCGGCCCAGTAAAATAAAAAGCAAATTATTTAAATGCATGCTCACTCAGCTGTGCCTAACAAGTAATACCAAAAAATTGATCTATTACTGGTGTGATCATTGTAGCCTACCTTAAATTTTTAAATATATATATATTTTTAAATGTCCCGAACAACAATGCATTGGCAGGTAAATGTTAATAAAAAATCAGAGCGGTAGATCTCGGCATGCAATTTGACTGTGAAAGTGATCTTGACTCAGAAAAGGTTGGTAACCACTGTTCTAGACTATTTAATTTGACCTTTATTTAACTAGGCAAGTCAGTTAAGAACATATTCTTATTTTCAATGACGGCCTGGGAACAGTGGGTTAACTGCATGTTCAGGGGCAGAACGACAGATTGTCAGCTCGGGGGTTTGAACTCGCAACCTTCCGGTTACTAGTCCAATGCTCTAACCACTAGGCTACGTTGCCACCCTATCATTTTACAGATGTATGTTGAAAACGTTTTTGGGAGATGCGATGGATCATTCAAAATTCTCTTTCTTTTGTTGTTCAGTGAAATCATCCCATGTGAAGAGTCACAAATTTACATTTGTAACTAAACTGTTTTTTTTTATCCGATTGGAAGGATTTAATCACTAGGCAATTATGCCTACTTATGATAAGGTAAAAGGTTTATGTTTATGTCTCCATATGATATGGTAAATATATCCAATGCAAAAACATCTACATTTAAATGGTATTAATATTAATTTGCATATACTTCCGTTAATTCCCATATATTCCTGTTAATTCCCACGGAAAGTTTCCACCTCTGAATATTCCCCAAAATGCGCAACCCTATTCATTATATAGATATCTTTATCTTGTCTGGTTTAGCGTCCCAGATAAAGCTAAATATTTTTTGCTCATATGATTTGAAAACGAATCATCAGGAGTAGGCAGCGCCGTAAGTAAGTGAGTAAACTGAGATATGACTAAGGAGTTAATCTGGGCAAATAGACAGGTATTTACCTATCCTTGGTTGCAGGATCTTGTCTATTTTCATTTGAAATTCATTGTGGAGAGCTCATTTATATATTTTGTGATAATGAAGAATACCAACCATGTCTACTTCAATGTCAGCCCATTTTATAAGTAAACTGCAGGGTAATGTATCCATTGTTGATATAGTCCCAAAATGTTTTCCATGTCAGCAATCAAGTTTTCAAGATTACAGTGCATTCGGAAAGTATTCAGACCCGTTTACTTTTTCCACATTTTGTTACGTTACAACCTTACTCTAAAATTTATTCAATAAATGCAAATTGTTGCACATTTATATATATATATATATATATATATTTATATATATATATATATATATATATATATATATATATATATATATATATATATATATATATATATATATATATATATATATATATATATATATATATATATAAAAACTGAAATACCTTATTTACATAAGTATTCAGACCCTTTGCTATGAGACTTGAGATTGAGCTCAGGTGCATCCTGTTTCCATTGATCATCCTTGATCCTTTGTACAACTTTTGTACAACTTGATTGGTATTGGTATTTTGGTATTTTATAAGGATCCCCATTAGCTGTTGCAAAAGCAGCAGCTACTCTTCCTGGGGTCCATACAAACATGAAATATAATACAGCATAGCCTAGATATCAATGCATACACACAAACAATCTAAGTCAAATAGGAGAGAGGCGTTTTACCGTGAGGGGTTGCTTTATCTGTTTTTTAAACCAGGTTTGCTTTTTATTTTAGCAATATGAGATGGAAGGAAGTTTCATGCAATAAGGGCTCTATATAATACTGTACGCTTTCTATAATTTGTTCTGGATTTGGGGACTGTGAAAAGACCCCTGGTGGCATGTCTGGTGGGATAAATGTGTGTGTGCCAGAGCTGTGTGTAAGTTGACCATGCAAACAATTTGGGATTTTCAACACATTAACTTCTTTTTGATAGGTGGGGCGCTTAGCGTCACCTCGACAACATCCGGTGAAATTGCAAAGCGTGAAATTCAAAATACAAAAATCTTAATATTAAACATTCATGAACATACAAGTGTCTTACATCGTTTAAAAGCTTAACTTCTTGTTAACCTCTTGCCACGCAGGAGTCCCATCTAGACATCTGGAAATGCAAATGCGCTACGCTAAATGCTCATAGTACTAGTTAAAACTCAAACGTTCATTAAAATACACATGCAGGGTATTGAATTAAAGCTACACTCGTTGTGAATCCAGGCAACAAGTCAGATTTTTAAAATGCTTTTCGGTGAAAGCATGAGAAGCTATTATCTGATAGCATGTAACACCCCAAAAGACCCGCAGGGGACGTAAACAAAATAATTAGCATAGTCGTCGCTACACAAACCGCACAAATAAAATATAAAACATTCATTACCTTTGACCATCTTCTTTGTTGGCACTCCTAGATGTCCCATAATCACTATTGGGTCTTTTTTTCGATTAAATCGGTCCATATATAGCCTAGATATCGATCTATGAAGACTGTGTGATAAACGGAAAAAAATGAGCGTCTTATAACGTAACATAATTTTTTAAAATTACAAAAGTCGACGATAAACTTTCACAAAACACTTTGAAATACTTTTGTAATGCAACTTTAGGTATTAGTACACGTTAATAAGTGACCAAATTGATCACGAAGCGATGTATATTCTTTAGCTGTCCGTCTGGAAATAATGTCCGGGTAAATCTCAACCAAAATATCCGGTCGGAGACCTGAAGAAATGGCTTGTCTCTTCTTCGTTTGACCAAGAAACAAAGCCTAGGCAAATTACAAGACTGTTGACATCGTGTGGAAGCTGTAGGTATTGCAACCTCAGCCCCATTTATTGTGGTTCGCCTTTATCAATGGGTTGAAGTGGCGGATGGATATATATTTCCATTTTCAGTGATCAGATTTTCCTGCGCTTTTCGATGAAACGCACGTTTTGTTATAGTCACAGCCGTGATTTAACCAGTTTTATAAACGTCTGAGTATTTTCTATCCACACATACTAATCATATGCATATACTATATTCCTGGCATGAGCAGCAGGGCGCTGAAATGTTGCGTGATTTTTAACAGAATGTTCGAAAAAGTAGGGGGTAGGAGTAACAGGTTAATCCAACCCGCGTTGTCAGAGTTCAAAAAGGCTTTACGGCAAAAGCATACCATGCGATTAACTGAGGACAGCGCCTCACACACAAAAGCATTAAAAACATTTTCCAAAAATAGTGATAAAATAAACCACTTTGCAATCCCAAGGGTCTCAGCTACACAACAAATGGTAATTTTGTTCGATAAAGTCCTTCTTTATATCCCCAAAAAGTCAGTTTAGTTGGCGCGTTTGATTCAGTAATCCACCCGTTCCACTTCGTCCAAACAAGTCAAACAACGTTTCTCATCAATCCTCAGGTACCCTAATATGTAAATAAACAATACAATTTAAGACGGAATGTAGTATGTTCAATATTGGAGATAAATAACAAAGTGCACACCCTCATTCACGCGTGCCACAAGACTACAGTCCAAAATGAAAGCAACCTTGAAAAACTACAATTACCAAGTCATTTTTCAAAAAACAAGCCTGAAACCCTTTCTAAAGACTTGACATCTAGTGGAAGCCATAGGAACTGCAATCTGGGAGGCAATCCTTTGAATCTCCAATAAAGGATTTGAATGGGCTGTGACCTCAAAAAATAATATTCCGGATAGATTCTCTTCAGGTTTACCATTTCTGTTATACTAACAGACATTATTTTCATTAGTGTTTTCTATCCAATACTACCAATTATATGCATATCCTAGCTTCTGGGCCTGAGTAACAGGCAGTTTACTTTGGGCACATCATTCATCTGAATGTCCGAATACTGCCCCCTATCCCTAATGTTTCTTAAAAAAATAAAAAGTGATGCAGTCAGACTCTCCTCAATTCTTAGCCAAATGAGACTGGCATGCACAGTATTTATATCAGCCTTCTGATTACAGTTAAGAGCAAAATGTGCCACTCTGTTTTGGGCCAGCTGCAGCTTAATTAGGTCTTCCCTTGTTGCACTGGACCACATGACTGGACAATAATTAAGATTAGACAAAACTAGAGCCTGCAGAACTAGATTTTTGGAGTGTGGCGTCAAAAAAGGCAGAGCATCTCATTATTACGGCCAGACCTCTCCCCATCTTTACAACCATTGATTCTATATGTTTTTACCATTACAATCTAAAGTAACGGCAAGTAATTCAACAGCCACACCATTCATTTCCAGATTCAACTGAGGTCTAGAAATGAAGGAATGATTTGTACCAAATACAATGCTCTTAGTTATAGAGATGTTCAGGACCAGTTTATTATTGGCCACCCATTCCAAAACAGACTGCAATTGTTTGTTAAGGGTTTCAGTGACTTCAATATCTGTGGTTGCTGATGGGTATATGGTTGAATCATCAGCATACATGGACACACATGCTTTGTTTAATGCCAGTGGCAGGTCATTGGTAAAAATAGAAACGAGTAGAGGGCCTAGAGAGCTGCCCTGCGGTACACCACACATTACATTTTTTACATTAGAGAAGTTTCCATTAAAGAAATCCCTTTGAGTTCTATTAGATAAATAGCTCTGAATCCACTATATGGCAGAGGTTGAAAAGCCATAAGACATATGTTTTTTTCAACAAAAGGTTATGGTCAATAATACCAAAGGCTGCACTAAAATCTAAAAGTACAGCTCCCACAATCTTCTTATTATCAGTTTCTTTAAACCAACCATCAGTCATTTGTGCCAGTGCAGTACATGTTGAGTGACCTTCTCTGTTGTTAATTTGTTTACAGAGAAATAGCATTATATTTGGTCAAAGACAATTTTTTCCAACAGTTTTGCTAAGAGCTGGCAGCAAGCTTATAGGTCTGCTGTTAAAACCAGTAAAGGCCGCTTTACCACTCTTGGGTAGCGGAATTACTTTGGCTTCCATCCAGGCCTGAGAACATCTTGGCTCAGATGAAAAATATGACATATAGGAGTGGCTATAGAGTCAGCTACCATTCTCAATAGCTTTCCATCTAAGTTGTCAATGCCAGGAGGTTTGTCATTATTGATCGATAACAATAATTTCCCCACCTCTCCAACACTAACTTTACAAAATTCAAACTGACAATGCTTTTCTTTCATTATTTGTTTTTTAATGCATGAATAAAATCGCTGACTGTTAGTTGTTCAAAATTCAAAAGGCACTCGCACATCTGAGCAATCTCTTTTGCAGGTGCATGGCAACAGTTTAACAAGATGAAGGAAAAAGGAAACCGCACACTGCTCTTGGTAGTATCACTGATCTTTAATAAGCTTACGTATCGGCCTCACTGCCTTCGTCAGAGCTTTTGTGATTTAAAAAAAATGTTCACCCTTATGTAGACCTAGCCCTTCTCGAATAAAGTGTGTAAAGAAGATGTTTTAAACACATCTGTAAAACCACAATGAGGACATATCAAGTTTTCATTCATCATTGGGTACATCTTACGAAAAACATCAGAGTAATCTTAAATAGGGACATAATTCATGTTCAAATTCACAACATAACATAACTGACTGTTAGTTGTTGACATTTTCTGCCTACGTTTGCCAACTTAAAAAATATATACAGTGGGGAGAAATATTTGATACACTGCCGATTCTGCAGGTTTTCCTACTTACAAAGCATGTAGACTTCTGTAATTTTTATCATAGGTACACTTCAATTGTGAGAGATGGAATCTAAAACAAAAATCCAGAAAATCACATTGTATGATTTTTAAGTAATTAATTTGCATTTTATTGCATGACATAAGTATTTGATACATCAGAAAAACAGAACTTAATATTTGGTACAGAAACCTTTGCTTGCAATTACAGAGATCATACGTTTCCTGTAGTTCTTGACCAGTTTTGCACACACTGCACCAGGGATTTTGGCCCACTCCTCCATACAGACCTTCTCCAGATCCTTTAGGTTTCGGGGCTGTCGCTGGGCAATACAGACTATTATTTGACCATGCTGGTCATTTATGAACATTTGAACATCTTGGCCATGTTCTGTTATAATCTCCACCCGGCACAGCCAGAAGAGGACTGGCCACCCCACATATGCTCTCTCTAATTCTCTCTTTCTTTCTCTCTCTCGGAGGACCTGAGCCCAAGGACCGTGCCCCAGGACGACCTGACATGATGACTCCTTGCTGTCCCCAGTCCACCTGACTGTGCTGCTGCTCCAGTTTCAACTGTTCTGCCTTGTTATTATTCGACCATGCTGGTCATTTATGAACATTTGAACATCTTGGCTATGTTCTGTTATAATCTCCACCCGGCACAGCCAGAAGAGGACTGGCCACCCCACATAGCCTGGTTCCTCTCTAGGTTCCTTCCTAGGTTTTGGCCTTTCTAGGGAGTTTTTCCTAGCCACCGTGCTTCTACACCTGCATTGCTTGCTGTTTGGGGTTTTAGGCTGGGTTTCTGTACAGCACTTTGAGATATCAGCTGATGTACGAAGGGCTATATAAATAAATTTGATTTGATTTGATTTGACTTTCAGCTCCCTCCAAATATTTACTATTGAGTTCAGGTCTGGAGACTGGCTAGGCCACTCCAGGATCTTGAGATAGTTCTTACGGAGCCACTCCTTAGTTGCCCTGGCTGTGTGTTTTGGGTCGTTGTCATGCTGGAAGACCCAGCCATGACCCATCTTCAATGCTCTTACTGAGGGAAGGAGGTTGTTGGCCAAGATCTCGCGATACATGGTCCCATCCACCTCCCCTCAATACGGTGCAGTCGTCCTGTCCCCTTTGCAGAAAAGCATCCCCAAAGAATGATGTTTCCACCTCCATGCTTCACGGTTGGGATGGTGTTCTTGGGGTTGTACTCATCCTTCTTCTTCCTCCAAACACGGCGAGTGGAGTTTAGATCAAAAAGCTCTATTTTTGTCTCATCAGACCACATGACCTTCTCCCATTCCTCCTCTGGATCATCCAGATGGTCATTGGCAAACTTCAGACGGGCCTGGACATGCGCTGGCTTGAGCAGGGGGACCTTGCATGTGCTGCAGGATTTTAATCCATGACGGCATAGTGTGTTACTAATGGTTTTCTTTGAGGCTGTGGTCCCAGCTCTCTTCAAGTCATTGACCAGGTCCTGCCGTGTAGTTCTGGGCTGATCCCTCACCTTCCTCATGATCACCCCACGAGGTGAGATCTTGAATGGAGCCCCAGACAGAGAGTGATTGACCGTCATCTTGAACTTCTTCCATTTTCTAATATTTGCGCCAACAGTGGTTGCCTTCTCCTATAATAGGCAAGGTGAGGCTGCTTGCCTATTGTCCTGTAGCCATCCCAGCCTTGTGCAGGTCTACAATTTTATCCCTGATTTTATCCCTGATGTCCTTAAACAGCTCTATGGTCTTGGCCATTGTGGAGAGGTTCGAGTCTGTTTGATTGAGTGTGTGGACAGGTGTCTTTTATACAGGTAAAGAGTGGAGAACAGGGGGGATTCTTAAAGAAAAACGAACAGGTCTGTGAGAGCCGGAATGGAAATTAATTACTTAAAAATCATACAATGTGATTTTTTGGATTTTTGTTTTAGATTCCGTCTCTCACAGTTGAAGTATACCTATGATAAAAATGACAGACCTCTACATGCTTTGTAAGTAGGAAAACCTGCAAAATCGGCAGTGCATCAAATACTTGTTCTCCCCACTGTATATATACTGTATTTCACCTTTATTTAACCAGGTAGGCCAGTTGAGATCAAGTACTCATTTACAACTGCGACCTGGTCAAGATAAAGCAAAGCAGTAAGACAAAAACAACAACACAGAGTTACACATAAACAAACGTACAGTCAATAACACAATCGAAAAATCTATGTACAGTGTGTGCAAATGTAGAAGATTAGGGAGGTAAGGCAATAAATAAGCCATAGAGACGAAATAATTACAATTTAGCATTAACACTGGAGTGATAGATGTGCAGACGATGATGTTCAAGTAGAGATACTGGGGTGCAAAAGAGCAACAAGATAAATAACAATATGGGGATGACGTATTTGTGTGTGCAATTTAGAGATTGGCTGTGTACAGGTACTGTGATTGGTAAACTGCTCTGCTTTGATGCTTAAAGTTAGTGAGGGAGATATAAGTCTCCAGCTTCATTAATTTTTGCAATTCTTTCCAGTCATTGGCAGCAGAGAACTGGAAGGAAAGGCGGCAAAAGGAAGTGTTGGCTTTGGTGATGGCCAGTGAAATACACTAAGATAACACATCCTAGAACTGAATGAATGAAATATTCTTATTAAATACTTTTTTCTTTACATAGTTGAATGTGCTGACAACAAAACCACACACAAATTATAAATGGAAATCAAATGTATCAACCCATGGAGGTCTGGATTTGGGGTCACACTCAAAATTAAAGTGGAAAACCACACTACAGGCTGATCCAACTTTGATGTAATGTCCGTAAAACAAGTCAAAATGAGGCTCAGTAGTGCGTGTGGCCTCCACGTGCCTGTATGACCTCCCTACAACGCCTGGTCATACTTCTGATGAGGTGGCGGATGGTCTCCTGAGGGATCTCCTCCCAGACCTGGACTAAAGCATCCGCCAACTCCTGGACAGTCTGTGGTGGATGGAGCGAGACATGATGTCCCAGATGTGCTCAATTGGATTCAGGTCTGGGGAACGGGCGGGCCAGTCCATAGCATCAATGCCTTCCTCTTGCAGGAACTGCTGACACACTCCAGCCACATGAGGTCTAGCATTATCTTCATTAGGAGGAACCGAGGGCCAACCTCACCAGCATATGGTCTCACAAGGGGTCTGAGGATCTCATCTCGGTATCTAATGGCAGTCAGGCTACCTCTGGCGATCACATGGAGGGCTGTGCGGCCCGCCTAAGAAATGCCACCCCACACCATGACTGACTCACCTCCAAACCGGTCATGCTGGAGCATGTTGCAGGCAGCAGAACGTTCTCCACGGCGTCTCCAGACTCTGTCACGTCTGTCACATGTGCTCAGTGTGAACCTGCTTTCATCTGTGAAGAGCACAGGGCGTCAGTGGCGAATTTGCCAATCTTGGTGTTCTCTGGCAAATGCCAAACGTCCTGCACGGTGTTGTGCTGTAAGCACAACCCCCACCTGTGGACGTCGGGCCCTCATACCACCCTCATGGAGTCTGTTTCTGACCGTTTGAGCAGACACATGCACATTTGTGGCCTGCTGGAGGTCATTTTGCACGGCTCTGGCAGTGCTCCTCCTGCTCCTCCTTGCACAAAGGCGGAGGTAGCGCTCCTGCTGCTGGGTTGTTGCCCTCCTACGGCCTCCTCCACGTCTCCTGATGTACTGGCCTGTCTCCTGGTAGTGCCTCCATGCTCTGGACACTACGCTGACAGACACAGCAAACCTTCTTGCCACAGCTTGCATTGATGTCTCATCCTGGATGAGCTGCACTACCTGAGCCACTTGTGTGGGTTGTAGACTCCATCTCATGCTACCACTAGAGTGAAAGCACCGCCAGCCTTCAAAAGTGACCAAAACATCAGCCAGGAAGCATAGGAACTGAGAAGTGGTCTGTGGTCACCACTTGCAGAACCACTCCTTTATTTGGGGTGTCTTGGTAATTGCCTATAATTTCCACCTGTTGTCTATTCCATTTGCACAACAGCATGTGAAATTTATTGTCAATCAGTGTTGCTTCCTAAGTGGGCAGTTTGATTTCACAGAAGTGTGATTGACTTGGAGTTACATTGTGTTGTTTAAGTGTTCCCTTTATTTTTTTGAGCAGTGTATATCTGTTGGAGCGCGTGCTACAGATGGGTGTTGCTATGGTGACGAGTGAGCTGAGATAAGGCGGGGCTTTACCTAGCAAAGACTTATAGATGACCTGGAGCCAATAGGTTTGGCGACGAATAAGTATATAAAATTGAACTTTTTGGCCTGAATGCCAAGTGTCATGTCTGGAGCAAACCTGGCACCATCCCTACGGTGAAGCATGGTGGTGACAGTATCATGCTGTGGGGATGTTTTTTCAGTGGCAGGGACTGGGAGAGTAGTCAGGATCAAGTGAAAGATGAATGGAGAAAAGTACAGAGAGATCCTCGATGAATATCTGCTCCAGAGTGCTCACATCTCTGGAGACGTGAAAATAGGTGCACAGCGTAAGTTCCCATCCAACCTGACAGAGCTTGAGAGGATCTGCAGAGAAGAATGGGAGAAACTCCCCAAATACAGGTGTGCCAAGCTTGTAGCTGCATACCCAAGAAGTCTCGAGGCTGTAATCGCTGCCAAAGAGTAAAGGGTCTGAATATTTACTCATGTTTTTTTTAATACATTTGCAATTTCCACAACCTATTTTTGCTTTGTCATTATGAGGTATTGTGTTTAGATTTATGTTGAAAGGCTGTAATGTAACAAAATGTGGAAAAAGTGAAGGGGTTTGAATACTTTCCAAGTGCTCTGTATATAACTTTCAAAGGACAGAAACAACAGCCTGTATGATGCAAAACTCAAAATGCATCATACAGGCTGTGTTTCTGTATTTTGAAAGTTATACATATACAGTTGAAGTCAGAAGTTAGAAGTTTACATACATACCTTAGCCAAATACATTTAAACTCAGTTTTTCACAATTCTGACATTTAATCCTAGCAAAAATTCCCTGTCTTAGGTCAGTTAGGATCACCACTTTATTTTAAGAATGTGAAATGTCAGAGAGAGAGAATGACTTCTTTCAGCTTTTATTTATTTCACCACATTCCCAGTGGGTCAGAAGTTTACATACACTCACGTAGCATTGCCTTTAAATTGCTTAACTTGGGTCAAACATTTTGTGTAGCCTTCCACAAGCTTCCCACAATAAGTTGGGTGAATTTTGGCCCATTCCTCCTGACAGAGCTGGTGTTACCGAGTCAGGTTTGTAGGCCACCTTGCTCGCACACGCTTTTCCAGTTCTGCCCACAAATTTTCTATATGATTGAGGTCAGGGCTTTGTGATGGCCACTCCAATAACTTGACTTTGTTGTCCGTAAGCCATTTTGCCACAACTTTGGAAGTATGCTTGGGGTTATTGTCCATTTGGAAGACCCATTTGCGACCAAGCTTTAACTTCCTGACTGATGTCTTGAGATGTTGCTTCAATATATCCACATAATTTTCCTGCCTCATGATTACATCTATTTTGTGAAGCGCACCAGTCCCACCTGCAGTATAGCACCCCCACAACATGATGCTGCCACACCCGTGCTTCACTTTTGGGATGGTGTTCTTCGGCTTGCAAGCCTCCCCCTTTTTCCTCCAATCATAATGATGGTCATTATGGCCGAACAGTTCTATTTTTGTTTCATCAGACCAGAGGACATTTCTCCAAAAAGTACGATCTTTGTTCCCATGTGCAGTTGCAAACCATAGTCTGGCTTTTTTATGGCGTTTTTGGAGCAGTGGCTTCTTCCTTGCTGAGCGGCCTTTCCTTTATCGACATAACCTGACTCTGTGGATATAGATACTTTTGTACCTGTTTCCTCCAGCATCTTCACAAGGTCCTTTCTCTAGGAGACAGAACGCGTCTCCTTCCTGAGTGGTATGACGGCTGCGTGGTCCCATGGTGTTTATACTTGCATAACATTGTTTGTTCAGATGAACGTGGTACCTTCAGGCATTTGGAAAATACTCCCAAGGATGAACCAGACTTGTAGAGGACCACAATTTTTCTTCTGAGATCTTGGCTGATTTCGTTTGATTTTCCCATGATTTCAAGCAAAGAGGCACTGAGTTTGAAGGTAGACCTTGAAATACATCCACAGGTACACCTCCAATTGACTCAAATGATGTCAGTTAGCCTATCAGAAGCTTCTAAAGCCATGACATCATTTCTGGGAATTTTCCAAGCTGTATAAAGGCACAGTCAACTGTCACAGTCAACTGTGACAGTCAAGTGTGTGTAAACCTCTGACTCACTGGAATTGTGATACAGTGAAATAAGTTAAATAATTTGTCTGTAAACAGTTGTTGGAAAAATGACTTGTCTCATGCACAAAGTAGATGTCCTAACCGACTTGCCAAAACTATAGTTTGTTAACAAGAAATTTGTGGGGTGGTTGAATAACAAGTTTTAATGGCTCCAACCTAAGTGTATGTTAACTTCCGGACTTCAACTGTATATATATATTGAAATCTTGATCGCTGATATGCAAAAAGAAAATGGTACTATATCAACAATTGACTAATGGAACAAATACCAAAATATATCATTGTTGGGTGGTGTTTTCCTTTAACAATAACAAATCAACATGTACTAGTGTGCTAGCTGCTCCAGCAATTTACCCAGCACCAGTGAAACAGAGAGAACAGCTCTCTGGGCACTCAAACACAAACACACACACAAAAGGGATACACACAAAAAAGAGACACACACACAAAGCAGTAATAGAATGGGAATTAGAGTGCTTAATTTTCTCTAGTTGCAGCTGTAGAATTAAAAGGAGTCAAAGGACACAGTCCCTAAAATCAAAACATTTCACAGCTCACAGCTCGTATGTATGGCATTACACCAGCATTTGCACGGAATTGACCAGCATCAATTAATCAAGCGTACTGAATCAAACACAAAATATGCATTGTTCAGTTAGCTGTGATTGTGTGGTTTCGTGTGGCTGATTGCCAGTGCTGTGAGGTTTGGCTTTGGGGTAGCTGTAGCATGCAGGCAGCCCAGGCTATCTGCACTCCCTCACTGGCTGCTGGCAGAGAGGCATCCCTCAGGGCTTTATCAGTAGGAAACACTCGCTGGAATCAGTCCCAATAACCAATCTATTGCAACTATAAATACACACTCAGCAAGGGTGCATGCAAACACACCAACATGCACTGGGAATTAGTCCCAATAACCAATCTATCGCAACCATAAATACACACTCAACAAGGGTGCATGCAAACACACCAACATGCACCGAGAATCAGTCCCAATAACTAATCTATCACAATGATTAACACACACACAGGCGTTAAACGCATGGACGTGCACACTAACTCATAAGCATGGTGATGCAGGATCACACACATACAGGAAATCAGTCCCAATCTATTGGAATGATTAATTGACACCTTGTATAATCTCACACAAACACAGATATGGACTCAGGACATTGCAAGGATTAGTCTACACACCAGTTAATCAGCCAGCAGTACTTACATTGCATTACATTTGAGTAACTTAACAGACAATCTTATCCAGTGTGACTTACGTAGAATGTATGCACACATGACTGTAAGTCGCTTTGGATAAAAGCGTCTGCCAAATGGCATATATTATTATTATTATTACTTACAGTCTGTGCATTCAACTAAATTTAGTCGTTTCTGTACTCTTCCCTGCAGAAACTTCACTTAGACAAGAGGACAGATAGAAAGGATCGCTATTCCGGTTGTTAAACTACACCTGATTTAATGTCTGCTTCAAACATTCACACATCAAAACACACATCAAAAACACATCAAAACATACAATGCATCGTTGATCGTTCTAGTCTTACACCAGTCTGTCTCTCTCTTCTTCTCCTCTTATCATCTTTCTTTAGATATAAGGCTAAATCAGCATCTTGCTTTGACATTGTGGAAAGAGATGTCTTAAGAGAGAGCGAAAGAGAGAGAGAGAGCGAGAGAGAAAGTACAGTAGTCTCCGTAGAGATAAAAATTAACATTAAAATTCAAGGTAAAACTTTTTTGTTGTTTTGACAGTATTATACAATAAAACTAGTAAATTGCCTTGATTCAGGCAATGCACTTTCAGCGATTTAAGGCGTAAATAGTACATTATACAGTAAATTCCGAAGACACTTTTGTGCAACAGTACATTACTGTTACCGAATAGCATTGTGGGATTGACAACTGGCAAACGACTGGAAAATGATTCTGAGAGACATCAAGGTCTGAGGTGAACCAACTAAACAAGGTCTGTACAACATTTATGTGAATTACACAGAATATTTTATTTATTTGACCTTTATCTAACTAGGCAAGTCAGTTAAGAACAAATTCTTATTTAGGCCAAAGCCTAACCTGTACAATGCTTGGCTAATTGTGCGCCGCCCTATGGGACTTCCAATCACGTCCGGTTGTGATACAGCCTGGAATCGTAGCAGGGTATGTAATGACGCCTTTAGCACTAAGATGCAGTGCCTTAGACCGCTGCACCACTTAGGAGCCTCATATTTCACTAATGAAAAACTGTGATTCATATTGTACATTTGTACATTTATTAACAGTAAAATACTGTGAATTACTATACTGCAGCATAATGTAAATTATGGTGCATTGTGGGGAAATGTTGTGGGCAGGGAAATAATTGCTGTATTTCAAATGGTACTCTAATTCCACCCCACTAGTGGTTGCATGTTATTGTTGTTTCTAGCTCATTAACATACTTTGAGGTGGTGCCTTATAGTTTGTGCCACCCGTTAGTGAAAGTGCTGTACCAATTTAACTAATATGTGGTAATAGTGCCCAAACAATTAAATGTGTATAGGAAACAGAATGGAGTGGCAGCAAGTCTCAAACCATTAATGGCTGTGTCACACCTTGGTCTTAGTATTTTGTGTTTTCTTTAATTATTTGTTCAGGCCAGGGTGACCGCAGGCTCGGTGCTCAAGGGCTCCAGTGCGCCTGCACGGTCCGGTCTATCCAGAGCCACCTCCACACACCAGTCCTCCAGTAGCAGCTCCCCGTGTCCTCGCTCCAGTATCACCAGTGCCAGCACCACGCATCAGGCCTACAGTGCGCCTCGCCTCTCCTGTGCTGTCGGAGTCTCCCGCCTGTTCAGCGCTATCAGAGCCTTCCTCCTCTACAGCGCTGCTGTAGTCTCCTGTCTGTTCAGCGCTATCAGAGCCTTTCTCCTCTCCTGCACTGTCGGAGTCTCCCGCCTGTTCAGCGCTATCAGAGCCTTCCTCCTCTACAGCGCTGCCGGAGCCTCCTGCCTGTTCGGAGCAGCCTGAGCTGTCAGTCTGCATGAAGCAGCCAGAGCTGCCAGTCTGCAAGGAGCTGCTAGTCTGCAAGGTGCTGCCAGCCTGCATGGAGCAGTCAGAGCTGTCAGCCTGCATGGAGCAGTCAGAGCTGTCAGTCTGTATGAAGCAGCCAGAGCTGTCAGTCTGCATGAAGCAGCCAGAGCTGTCAGTTTGCATGAAGCAGCCAGAGCTGTCAGTCTGCAAGGAGCTGTCAGTCTGCATGGAGCAGCCAGAGCTGTCAGTCTGCATAGAGCAGCTAGATCCACCAGTCAGCCATGATATTCTAGATCTGCCAGTCAACCAGATTATTCCAGATCTGCCAGTCAACCAGTCTCTTCCAGATCTGCCAGTCAACCAGTCTCTTCCAGATCTGCCAGTCAACCAGAATCTTCCAGATCTGCTAGTCAACCAGAATCTTCCAGATCCGCCAGCCAGCCAGGATCTACCGGAGCCGGCTACCTACCTGAGCTTCATCTCAGTACTGGGCTTCCTCTCAGTACTGGGCTTCCTCTCAGTACTGGGCTTTCTCTCAGTACTGGGCTTCCCCTCAGTTCCAGGCTGCCCCTCAGTCCCGGGCTGCCCCTCAGTCCCGAGCTGCCCCTCAGTCCCGAGCTGCCCCTCAGTCCCGAGCTGCCCCTCAGTCCCGAGCTGCCCCTCAGTCCCGAGCTGTCCCTCAGTCCCGAGCTGCCCCTCAGTCACGAGCTGCTCCTCAGTTCAGTGGGGTTCTGGGTGAGGATAGTAACATGTTTTCACGACAAAACATATTTAATTAGACTGTTTACAGCCCCTATCTCTGCACGCTCGAGAAAGGAATGAATGAGAGAGAGGATAAGATAGAAGTGCACCGTGGTGAGATATTCTGTAGCTAAAGGTAATGTGTCAGCCTATTAATTATGATTTTTTTTAACCTATTACTAGACTATTGAAAATTAAATACAAATTCACTATAATTGTAGGCTAACTCTGTAAGCCGCACTGCACAATGAACCAACATCATCGCCTAGGCTAGTGGTCTCCAATCGGTCAATCGCAATCCACTGGTTGATCTTCAAGGCATTCATAGTCGATCAGCAAACATTTCAGTAGAAAAGCCAACAATAAAAGCTTGCGTTCCCTTTTTGTATTTGTGTTGGCGATAGGTGGACTTGATTCAGAAGCCCTGTGCACCGGGTAGGCAAAGTGTTCCCATTTTGAAAAGACAAACTCCGTCTTAGATCTATGGCTAAATCAAGTGTGCCTACTGCGCTGTCCAATCGGATAGCTCCAATCACCATTCCTATAGCTTCCACGACTTCGGCCACAGCAAAGTTTTATAGTAGCTTCATAACTTTTATAAAACCATGACGAGAGAGAGGCTGTCAAAGAATACTGCAAAGAGCTGCTGTTTATTTTGAAGTTTTTATTCAGCACTGTCAACACTGTTTTTATTCAACACTATTACAAAACATAAAACTCGCTTCTCCCTACATCCACTCGCACTGCAGCTGCAATATATGAGAAGTCAAGTTTATCGATAGTTCTTTTGTTTCAGAAATGTTTTAAAAATTAATGAACGGACATCCAACTCGGAATTCAAAGTCGGAAACTCATCTTTCTAGAGCTCTGACTTTCCGACCTGAAGTTACGAATTTGTGCTCAGCTGTGCCTCGCAAGTGTTACATCAATTGATCTATTTTGTTATCAAAGCTTGAGTTTTGAAATATAACCAATATGCTGTGATAATGTATCAGACCTACTGCACAAACCTCATTACTACAGAACAGTTTTTATTAGGTTAGTGTTACATGTTTTAAGTCATGTTTTAAAAAATTAAGGGCAGTAGATCTCGGGTTGCTTTTTGACTGCGAAAATGATCTTGACTGAGAAAAGGTTGGTGACCACTGACCTATACATTCTCTCTCAGACTCATGGATGGAAAGTTTGGAGTATGACATAAGCTAACCAGTCCATTCAGTATGCATAATAATACAGTCCACACTGATTACTAGAATGTGTTTAATTCTGGAGTATAGGATAGACCAATTATCTATCAAAGACATCTTAAATCTAGATATTTTTTCCCCATGTTTTTCTTCCATGCATAATATGCTAGGCTATTTAATGTACAACAGCACAATCATTATTTTAATTCAGTTTTGTTTTACACTGAGTGTACAAAACATTAGGAACACCATGACATCGACTGACCAGGGGAATCCAGGTGAAAGCTGTGATCCCATGTCACTTTTTAAATCCACCTCAATAAGTGCTGATGAAGGGGAGGTGACAGGTTAATAAAGGAGGATTTTTAAACCTTGAGACAATTGAGACATGGATTCTGTATGTGTGCCATTCAGAGGGGGTGAATGGACAAGAAAAAATACTTAAGTGCCTTTGAATGGGGAATAGTAGTAGGTGCCAGTTATTTGTGTCAAGAACTGCAACACAACTGTGGGAAGCATTGGAGTCAACACTGGCCAGCATCCCTGTGGAATGCTTTCGAAACCTTGTAGAGTCAATGCCCTGAGGAATTGAGGCTGTTCTGAAGGCAAAAGGGGGTGTACAACTCAGGATTAGGGAGGTGTTCCTAATGTTTTGTACACTTAGTGTACAGGCGTATGCATAAGCTTTAATATGCATATGGTTGTTCTACATGCAACGTCTTAAATGCTTTGAATTAATCATCACCTTAGAAAGCGCTGTCCATTTCATTTTGTCTGGCTTTGAAACAATATCCATAACGACCATGTTTTCCACTCAATGTCAACCTGTTGTTGAACTTCTTTCTTCAAATTCATCATCAAAGATAGGCCAAAAAATGTAGCCTAACATTGAGTTTTAAAAGTACAATACTGTTTTGATTATATGTTTGTTGTGATTTTTGATTGCATTTGCATTGATGTCAGAGTGGTTAGAGGGACAATAGAGCCCTGAGTACCAAGCCATTAGGACCTGATGACAGTAGCGGTGCGTGGGATAATTGCGTTGTTTGCTCTATAACCTGTTAGTTCATATGACTTGACACCATGATATATAGGCCCAAGGCCGAGACAATAAGAAGACACAGTGGCAGAATAAATTCAACCACACCTTTGTTTCATCACAAAACCAGAGAGCAACATCTGTCCGGTGAAGTCCACAAAGCATATTGCATGTAACAAACAGTTCCATGACCAACATCATTGTCAATCAAGTTAAAGTTTCCGACATTTTCGGACTACTAAACAACTATTGATCATCATCATCAAATCACCTATGCTTAATCTAATACAGTGATAACTAAAAGATTCCAAAAACAATATAGTTCAATCAACATAATCATGTGGCTGTCCATGGTACTGATTTCTCTCTCTCTCTCCCTCTCTCTGTATGTGTGTGTGTGTGTGTGTGTGTGTGTGTGTGTGTGTGTGTGTGTGTGTGTGTGTGTGTGTGTGTGTGTGTGTGTGTGTGTGTGTGTGTGTGTGTGTGTGTGTGTGTGTGTGTGTGTGTGTGTGAGTAGAAAAAACATGTTGACTCACCCTACTTGTAGAAATGCCAATGCCATTCTCCTGTCTTTCATGTTGCCAAAATAGTCTATGACCCTGTCATACAGTACACACTTTTAGTTTTGGTTGTCAATGCTATGGGAGACAACAATATCATGGTATTTTTGACCAGACAGCAACAGATAGATGGGCTACACATACAGAGACAGAGGGGCGCTGTTTTGCTCGCTCGGGTGCTTTCTCCGGTGAGATACATTCACCTCTTGCAAATTGAAGGAAAATTATGAAACACAAAGAGACTTAAGATAAATTGTCTTATTTTGTATTTTTTTCATGCCTTCATGAATACACACCATAGCCTGATGGTCATTAGCAAGTTGGGTACTACCATCGCATGTCCAGAGTGCGTAAGAGGAGATTACCGTGACTCAACGGTCACGTGGAATTTGACTGCGTTCAAGACTCATGACTGCTGGAGTGGCGGTAATACGGTCACCGCAACAGCCCTTGGTCAACCTAAATCAAATCAAATGTTATTGGTCACATACACATGGTTAGCAGATGATAATGCGAGTGTAGTGAAATGCTTGTACTTATAGTTCTGGACATCTTATAATTTGGACATTTTCACTTAGGGGTGTACTCACTTTTGTTGCCAGCGGTTTAGACATTAATGCCTATGTGTTGAGTTATTTACAAATTTACACTGTTATACAAGCTGTACACTCACTACTTTACATTGTAGCAAAGTGTCATTTCTTCAGTGTTGTCACATGAAAAGATATACTGAAATATTTACAAAAATGTGAGGGGTGTACTCACTTTTGTGATATACTGTATATACTGTATCTTATACCATCTATTGCATCCTTGCCTATGCCGCTCGGCCATCACTCTTCCATATATTTATGTGTACATATTCTTATTCCATCCCTTTCGATTTGTGTGTATTAGGTAGTTGTTGTGGAATTGTTAAATTGCTTGTTAGATATTACTGCACTGTTGGAACTATAAGCACAAACATTTCGCTACACTCGCATTATCATCTGCTAATCATGTGTATGTGGCCCTTCCTTGGACACTGTGCTATCTAACCTCCAAACGAGCTTCAATGCCGTACAACACTCCTTCCGTGACCTCCGACTGCTCTTAAACGCTAGTAAAAACCAAATGCATGCTTTTCAACCGTTCGCTGCCTGCACCCACACACCCGACTAGCACCACCATCCTAGATGGTTCCGACCTAGAATATGTGGACATCTATAAGTACCTAGGTGTCTGGCTAGACTGTAAACTCTCCTTCCAGACTCATATCAAACATCTCCAATCTAAAATCAAATCTAGAGTCGGCTTTCTATTTCGCAACAAAGCCTCCTTCACTCACGCCGCCAAACTTACCCTAGTAAAACTGACTATCCTACCGATACTCGACTTCGGCGATGTCATCTACAAAATAGCTTCCAATACTCTACTCAGCAGACAGGATGCAGTTTATCACAGTGCCATCCGTTTTGTTACTAAAGCACCTTATACCACCCACCACTGCGACCTGTATGCTCTCGTCGGCTGGCCCTCGCTACATATTCGTCGCCAGACCCACTGGCTCCAGGTCATTCACAAGTCCATGCTAGGTAAAGCTCCGTCTTATCTCAGTTCACTGGTCACGATGGCAACACCCACCTGTAGCACGCGCTCCAGCATGTGTTTCTCACTGATCATCCCTAAAGCCAACGCCTCATTTGGCCGCCTTTCCTTCCAGTTCTCTGCTGCCTGTGACTGGAACAATTGCAAAAATCACTGAAGTTGGAGACTTTTAATCTCCCTCACCAACTTTAAACATCTGCAATCTGAGCAGCTTACCGATTGCTGCAGCTGTACATAGTCCATCGGTAAATAGCCCACCCAATTTACCTACCTCATCCCCATACTGTTTTGATTTATTTACTTTTCTGCTCTTTTGCACACCAGTATCTCTACCTGCACATGACCATCTGATCATTTATCACTCCAGTGTTAATCTGCTAAATTGTAATTATTCGCCTACCTGCTCCTGCCTTTTGCACACAATGTATATAGACTCCTTTTTGTATTTTTTTTCTACTGTGTTATTGACTTGTTTATTGTTTACTCCATGTGTAACTCTGTGTTGTCTGTTCACACTGCTATGCTTTGTCTTGGCCAGGTAGCAGTTGTAAATGAGAACTTGTTCTCAACTTGCCTACCTGGTAAAATAAAGGTGAAATAAATAAATAAGAAATCTAAATGTAATCCATTTTAAATTCAGGCTGTAACACAACAACATTTGTAAAAAGTCAAGGGGAGTGAATACTTTATGAAGACACTTGGAAAGTATTCAGACCCCTTGACTTTTTCCACATTTGTTACGTTACAGCCACATTCTAAAATAGATTAAATTGTTTTTTCCCCCCTCATCAATCAACACACAATACCCCATAATGACAAAGCAGAAATATGTTTAAAAAAAATATACAGACCATTTACTCAGTACTTTGTTGAAGCACCTTTGGCAGGTATTACAGCATCGAGTCTTCTTGGGTATGATGCTACAAGCTTGGCACACATGTATTTGGGTAAAATCTCCCTGATCTTTGTGGTGTTCCTGACCTCTAGGTCCCCCCATCTACCAGTTTCTGGACATTAGCTCCACTCCACTCCCAGCCAAAGAGATTGTTTGGCTCGGGAGGTAATGTGTGTCCCCCAAAGGCCACCCTGTGGTCAAATCAAATGGCTAAATGTTTTGCTTTATTTGCTGTACCTCGTACACTGACTTCCCTTATGTTAGTTCCCTTCCCTTACGCTAGTTCCTTTATGTTTGTTCCTTTACGTTAGCTCCCTTATGTTAATTCCTTTACGCTAGTTCCTTTATGTTTGTTCCTTTACGTTAGCTCCCTTATGTTAATTCCTTTACGCTAGTTCCTTTACGTTTGTTCCTTTACATTAGCTCCCTTATGTTAGTTCCTTTACACTAGTTCCTTTACGTTTGTTCCTTTACATTAGCTCCCTTATGTTAATTCCTTTACGCTAGTTCCTTTATGTTTGTTCCTTTACATTAGCTCCCTTATGTTAATTCCTTTACGCTAGTTCCTTTATGTTTGTTCCTTTACATTAGCTCCCTTATGTTAGTTCCTTTACGCTAGTTCCTTTATGTTTGTTCCTTTACGCTAGTTCCTTTATGTTTGTTCCTTTACATTAGCTCCCTTATGTTAGTTCCTTTACACTAGTTCCTTTATGTTTGTTCCTTTACACTAGTTCCTTTATGTTTGTTCCTTTACATTAGCTCCCTTATGTTAGTTCCTTTACGCTAGTTCCTTTATGTTTGTTCCTTTACGCTAGTTCCTTTATGTTTGTTCCTTTACATTAGCTCCCCTATGTTCAAATCAAATCAAATCAAATCAAATTTTATTTGTCACATACACATGGTTAGCAGATGTTAAATGCGAGTGTAGCGAAATGCTTGTGCTTCTAGTTCCGACAATGCAGTGATAACCAACAAGTAATCTAACTAACAATTCCAAAACTACTGTCTTATACACAGTGTAAGGGGATAAGGAATATGTACATAAGGATATATGAATGAGTGATGGTACAGAGCAGCATACAGTAGATGGTATCGAGTACAGTATATACATATGAGATGAGTGTGTAGACAAAGTAAACAAAGTGGCATAGTTAAAGTGGCTAGTGATACATGTGTTACATAAGGATGCAGTCGATGATGTAGAGTACAGTATATACATATGCATATGAGATGAATAATGTAGGGTAAGTAACATTATATAAGGTAGCATTGTTTAAAGTGGCTAGTGATATATTTACATAATTCCCATCAATTCCCATTATTAAAATGGCTGGAGTTGGGTCAGTGTCAATGACAGTGTGTTGGCAGCAGCCACTCACACTGTTAGTGGTGGCTGTTTAACAGTCTGATGGCCTTGAGATAGAAGCTGTTTTTCAGTCTCTCGGTCCCAGCTTTGATGCACCTGTACTGACCTCGCCTTCTGGATGATAGCGGGGTGAACAGGCAGTGGTTCGGGTGGTTGATGTCCTTGATGATCTTTATGGCCTTCCTGTAACAACGGGTGGTGTAGGTGTCCTGGAGGGCAGGTAGTTTGCCCCGGTGATGCGTTGTGCAGTCCTCACTACCCTCTGGAGAGCCTTACGGTTGAGGGCGGAGCAGTTGCCGTACCAGGCGGTGATACAGCCCGCCAGGATGCTCTCGATTGTGCATCTGTAGAAGTTTGTGAGTGCTTTTGGTGACAAGCCGAATTTCTTCAGCCTCCTGAGGTTGAATAGGCGCTGCTGCGCCTTCTTCACGACGCTGTCAGTGTGAGTGGACCAATTCAGTTTGTCTGTGATGTGTATGCCGAGGAACTTAAAACTAGCTACCCTCTCCACTACTGTTCCATCGATGTGGATAGGGGTGTTCCCTCTGCTGTTTCCTGAAGTCCACAATCATCTCCTTAGTTTTGTTGACGTTGAGTGTGAGGTTATTTTCCTGACACCACACTCCGAGGGCCCTCACCTCCTCCCTGTAGGCCGTCTCGTCGTTGTTGGTAATCAAGCCTACCACTGTTGTGTCGTCCGCAAACTTGATGATTGAGTTGGAGGCGTGCGTGGCCACGCAGTCGTGGGTGAACAGGGAGTACAGGAGAGGGCTCAGAACGCACCCTTGTGGGGCCCCCGTGTTGAGGATCAGCGGGGAGGAGATGTTGTTGCCTACCCTCACCACCTGGGGGCGGCCCGTCAGGAAGTCCAGTACCCAGTTGCACAGGGGCGGGGTCGAGACCCAGGGTCTCGAGCTTGATGACGAGCTTGGAGGGTACTATGGTGTTGAATGCCGAGCTGTAGTCGATGAACAGCATTCTCACATAGGTATTCCTCTTGTCCAGGTGGGTTAGGGCAGTGTGCAGTGTGGTTGAGATTGCATCGTCTGTGGACCTATTTGGGCGGTAAGCAAATTGGAGTGGGTCTAGGGTGTCAGGTAGGGTGGAGGTGATATGGTCCTTGACTAGTCTCTCAAAGCACTTCATGATGACGGAAGTGAGTGCTACGGGGCGGTATGTTAGTTCCTTTACACTAGTTCCTTTATGTTTGTTCCTTTACACTAGTTCCTTTATGTTTGTTCCTTTACATTAGCTCCCTTATGTAAGTTTTACGCTAGTTCCTTTATGTTTGTTCCTTTACATTAGCTCCCTTATGTTAGTTCCTTTACACTAGTTCCTTTATGTTTGTTCCTTTACATTAGCTCCCTTATGTTAGTTCCTTTACACTAGTTCCTTTACGTTTGTTCCTTTACATTAGCTCCCTTATGTTAATTCCTTTACGCTAGTTCCTTTATGTTTGTTCCTTTACATTAGCTCCCTTATGTTAATTCCTTTACGCTAGTTCCTTTATGTTTGTTCCTTTACATTAGCTCCCTTATGTTAGTTCCTTTACACTAGTTCCTTTATGTTTGTTCCTTTACACTAGTTCCTTTATGTTTGTTCCTTTACATTAGCTCCCTTATGTTAGTTCCTTTACGCTAGTTCCTTTATGTTTGTTCCTTTACGCTAGTTCCTTTATGTTTGTTCCTTTACATTAGCTCCCTTATGTTAGTTCCTTTACACTAGTTCCTTTATGTTTGTTCCTTTACACTAGTTCCTTTATGTTTGTTCCTTTACATTAGCTCCCTTATGTAAGTTCCTTTACACTAGTTCCTTTATGTTTGTTCCTTTACATTAGCTCCCTTATGTTAGTTCCTTTACGCTAGTTCCTTTATGTTTGTTCCTTTACATTAGCTCCCTTATGTTAGTTCCTTTACACTAGTTCCTTTATGTTTGTTCCTTTACATTAGCTCCCTTATGTTAATTCCTTTACGCTAGTTCCTTTATGTTTGTTCCTTTACATTAGCTCCCTTATGTTAGTTCCTTTACGCTAGTTCCTTTATGTTTGTTCCTTTACGCTAGTTCCTTTATGTTTGTTCCTTTACATTAGCTCCCTTATGTTAGTTCCTTTACACTAGTTCCTTTATGTTTGTTCCTTTACACTAGTTCCTTTATGTTTGTTCCTTTACATTAGCTCCCTTATGTTAGTTCCTTTACGCTAGTTCCTTTATGTTTGTTCCTTTACGCTAGTTCCTTTATGTTTGTTCCTTTACATTAGCTCCCTTATGTTAGTTCCTTTACACTAGTTCCTTTATGTTTGTTCCTTTACACTAGTTCCTTTATGTTTGTTCCTTTACATTAGCTCCCTTATGTAAGTTTTACGCTAGTTCCTTTATGTTTGTTCCTTTACATTAGCTCCCTTATGTTAGTTCCTTTACACTAGTTCCTTTATGTTTGTTCCTTTACATTAGCTCCCTTATGTTAGTTCCTTTACACTAGTTCCTTTACGTTTGTTCCTTTACATTAGCTCCCTTATGTTAATTCCTTTACGCTAGTTCCTTTATGTTTGTTCCTTTACATTAGCTCCCTTATGTTAATTCCTTTACGCTAGTTCCTTTATGTTTGTTCCTTTACATTAGCTCCCTTATGTTAGTTCCTTTACACTAGTTCCTTTATGTTTGTTCCTTTACATTAGCTCCCTTATGTTAGTTCCTGTACGCTAGTTCCTTTATGTTTGTTCCTTTACGCTAGTTCCTTTATGTTTGTTCCTTTACATTAGCTCCCTTATGTTAGTTCCTTTACACTAGTTCCTTTATGTTTGTTCCTTTACACTAGTTCCTTTATGTTTGTTCCTTTACATTAGCTCCCTTATGTTAGTTCCTTTACGCTAGTTCCTTTATGTTTGTTCCTTTACGCTAGTTCCTTTATGTTTGTTCCTTTACATTAGCTCCCTTATGTTAGTTCCTTTACACTAGTTCCTTTATGTTTGTTCCTTTACACTAGTTCCTTTATGTTTGTTCCTTTACATTAGCTCCCTTATGTAAGTTCCTTTACACTAGTTCCTTTATGTTTGTTCCTTTACATTAGCTCCCTTATGTTAGTTCCTTTACGCTAGTTCCTTTATGTTTGTTCCTTTACATTAGCTCCCTTATGTTAGTTCCTTTACACTAGTTCCTTTATGTTTGTTCCTTTACATTAGCTCCCTTATGTTAGTTCCTTTACGCTAGTTCCTTTACGTACCTTACAGGTAGACACTTCCACTTCTCATCTCTACCCCCAAAAATTACATTAACATTTTATGAAGTTCCCTTTGAAAAAAATATAGTTCTATTAAAACCAAGTCAAAGTTTAAGTTAGTTGGGTTAGGGAAATTAACAGATGAAAGCTTCATCACATCAATAAAGCTCTGTTAAACTAGTGCATGCACTTGAACATCAAGACCACTTCATTTTGCCCAGACATTTGGAATCTTATAAAAAGGAGTTAATCGACACTGATAATCATTTGCCATCTTGATAGATGATGATTTCTTCAAATAACACTCTGCTCTAGTTTTATTTCATCATTCATCATCAGGTAGCCTCGTGGTTAGAGTGTTGGACTTGTAACCAAAAGGTTGCAAGATCAAATCCCTGAGCTGACAATGTAAAGAAATATGTTGTCCTGAACAAGGCAGTTAACCCACTGTTCAAAGGCTGTCATTGAAAATAAGAATTTGTTCATAACTCACTTGCCTGGTAAAATATATCACTGAGTATAATGTGAACTGGAGTAGGAACCAAAAACGGTCTAGGTGTTCCTACATTCAGAAAGCACTGATCGTAATGGCCCACATTAAGTCCTAAGGAACTCTCACTGACCTGTCATCTCTTGATAATAGTGCAATAGTGCAAAAGAGGCTGCAACTTAGGCACTGGTCTTAAAAGGCTTGGTGGAAAGGACAGGAAAGAAGCCTAGCAGGGCGCATGCTCAAGCTGTCCAATTCTTTAAGATCATTGTAAATTAAACAATGGAGACAAGGAGAGGGAGACACTTAAAGTCTATTGAGAGCCACTCCAAATCTGACGTAGGAAGGTACTCTTTCACTGAATCCTAGACATATCCCTCCTTTTTTTTTACCAGGTCATCACTGTATATTAACACAATTTGTTCTCAATGGTACCTGGCATCATTAAGGTTAAATAGAAACGTCTAAGGATGTGTCCCAAATGGCACCCTATTAGTTTTTTAGGCTATTGGTGCACTACTGTGGGTCAAAAGTAGTGCACTATATAGGGAATAGGTGGCCATTTCGGACGCACACAATACCTGCCAAGTCAAACAATCTCTGTGGCTGAGAGTGGAGTGAAGCTAATGTCCAGAAGCCGGTAGATGGGGATCGAAGTATTCACCTCCATAATGTCTTCCATTCACACCAACTGCCTCCTCCACCCAATACACACTCTCTCTCTATGCATCCACCAACACACGTCACCCACTGCATGGCTAAGTGAGGAAATGGAGCGGGACCGAACCTCAGACACTGAAATCAATTGACAGACATTTCTGCAACAGCCTGCCACCAATGACCAGCGCCTGCTGCCCTAGGTTGGTCCACGGAAGCAATGATTTGATTATAGAATCGTGAGTGACATTTGAGTGAGTAATGTAGCAGCTTTGATAGAACACATTCTAAGGAAATTGCTTTGCTAAAGAGAGAAACCCAATCGTCCAAGTTCAAACCGGAAATTATCTGAGCAATAAACCAGAAATAAAACTTGTGAAACATAGCCTGCCCTACCGACTACTTTTCCATACCAGGGCAGATCCATTTCAGATCTCAACTGTCTTGGACATTCTGTTAAAGTAGCCTAGAACTATACCTATTGGTGGCTCCTAAACTTGGTTGTCTCTTGACCCTGAGCCACCTGAAGAAAGTAGACAATAGGAGACCAATAGGATATGGTTGCAGGTAGGGTTGCAAAATTCCAAGAATGTTCAATAAATTCCCTGGTTTTCCCCAAAGAATCCCGGAATTAGGAGGGAATAAGCAAGAACCAGGGAATTTATTGACTGTCCCGGAATGTTGCAACCCTAGTTACAGCTTACCATTCTGGTAAAATGCTGTTAAATGCCGAAACAACTGCAATATATTATCACACATACTTAACAGTCAGAACGTCTTCAGCATAGGCCTGCATTGACACAGTTTGTGGCAGAGAGATTACAGCTTCATTTAAAAAAGTCTACAACATAGGCCTAGATCCCATCATGTCATAGCACCCATGCTGCTGTAGCCCCGCCTGGGTAATGCTGACATCCTAATCATCTGAAACTCAAGCTAACCGAATCACTTGGAATAAGAACCCAAATCTAAATCGTCATCATGAATGGATGGCTGGAATGTTGACAGGCAGTAACATTCTAAACTTGTCTCTACTCTCTAGCTGGCCTACAACATAGCTGTATGACTGGCCACGCTCTCTCTTTCTAGGACTGTGGGATGTGGTAAACTACATGTCCCCCCTTGCCATTCCCAGTGGGTTAGGACTGACAGCATGGACAGTGCTGGTCTTCTCCGTTTAGAGGGAATAGGCTTCATCTGTTGGTTTCTGTGTGAAGAGAGTCCAGGCATCAGAAAACAGAGAGGAGAACAGAAGAGGCCAAGCTAGCATGGAGGAGAGGAGAGAACAGAATCAGTCTTCCACTGCCAAACACTCCAGATGGAAAACAAGGGGGGTCTGCATGCCTCCCCAAACAACTCAGAGAGGGGATGAGAGTGGAGGGAGAGATGATGGGAGGCTAGTGGAGTCTCACAAAAACCTACACTCTATATCTGAGACTATTGGGATCTATGTTGTTATTGAATGGGTGTGAGAGAGTGTGAGAAAGAGAGAGTGGAAGAGGGGGGCTGGGTAATACAGTGTTTGAAATGAAAAAGAGAGATGATTCTTTGTTTGCAACGAAAAGTGCTTTCGTTTTCTATAAAAATGGTTTTGCATCTGAAAGCTGCTCTGTCATCAGACAGACAATAATTAGCAGAAATAACATAACACATTACGCTGAGTGGTTCTCCAAAGTGATAAATTCTGTTCATAACAGCCTCTTACTCTGAAAGCTGCGAGTAGGTTGTTAGTGTTTGTGTATGTGCTACTCATGTAATACTTATGTGTGAGTGCATGTGTGCTTAACTAACAGCATTTCGCTCTGAAGAGGTTTGTTCTATTGGAAAGGTTGATGTTGGTTCATTTGGGGCTTTGTTCAGCCCTCTGTCTTGTGGGGAAGAGAACAACGTCTTCCATTCTAATGACTGTATCAGATGAGTGGCTGGTTTAATTGTTATGAGAGAGTAGGTTAACAGCAGCCTTAATTACTTTTTTTGAAGAGGGGGAGGTGGGTAGAGTTGGGAGAGGCAAGAGGACAGAGAGAAGAACTGAAGGCAATGGAACGTAGAAGAATGTGGATAAAGAGAGAGCAAGATAGAGCGAGAGAGAGGGAGAACAGATTAGTTCTAGAATATGTGTTTACTTTATGCCACCATCCCAATGACTGTTGTGGTCACATTTTGGCATATGTGACCACAACACTATTTTGCTTCTCCCCACCTACAAACAAAGACTCAAGAGGGAAGTTCCGGTTGTCAGGTCTGTACAACGCTGGGCTGACCAATCAGAATCCAAGACTGTTTTGATCACGTGGACTGGAATATGTTCTGGGTCACCTCTGGGAATAACATCAATGAATACGCAGACTAAGTCACTGGATTCATAAAAAAATGCATAGATGATGTGATACCGATAGTGTCTTTCAAAACGTACACGAACAGTGGATACAAGAACAGTGGATTGATGGCAGCCTTGTAGGGAAACTGAAGGCGCGAGATGCTGCTTATAAACACGGCAAGGTGACCAGGGACAATAGTAAGGTTAAACAGTACAAATACAACCTATGCAGATCAATCAAGATGGCGAGACATAAGTATAGGGACAAAGTGGAGGAGCAATTCAGCAGGTCGGACACGAGGCGTATGAGGCAGGGGCTTCTAATGATCACGGATCACAAAAAGAAAGCCAGCCATGTCACGGACACCAATGCCGCCCCACCCGCCTCAAGATGTCCATTATCATCCCCATAACCAAGAAAGGGAAAGTAACTGAACTGAATGACTACCGACCAAAAGTAGCACTCACTTCAGCATCATAAAGTGCTTCGAGAGGCTAGTCAAAGACCACATCACCTTTATCCCTCCCCGACACACTCAACCCTCTCCAATTCGCCTACCGTCCTGAGAGATCCACGGATGACACACACACCTCACCCAGCTGGACAAAAGGAATGCATGTGAGGATGCTGTTCATCGGCTGCAGCTCAGTCTTCAATACAATAAGCTGATCACAAAGCTCACAGCCCTGGGACTGGACTTCCTGACGGGCCACCCCAGGTGGTAAAGGTAGGCAACATTCCCTCCTCAACACTGATTCTCAACACGGGGGGCCCCACAAGGGTGTGCCCTCAGTCTCCTCCTGTACTCCTTGAATAACCACGACTGTGTGGCGTCACACAGTTCCAAGTCCATCATCAATTTAACTGACAACACGACAGTAGTAGACCTGATTGCCAACAACGGTGAGATGGCCAACAGGTAGGAGGTAGGCACTCTGACGTCGTGGTGCCAGATAAACAACTTCTCCCTCAATGTCAGAAAAACAAAGGAGCTCATTGTGGACATCAGGGGGAACCAGGCTGGACACACTCACTTCCTCATCAACATCGAGACAATCAAAAACGTCAAGTTTCTCGGCGTACATCTCCAAATAGCTGAACTGGTCAAACCACATGGACACCGTGTTGAAGGAGGCACGACAGCGACTATTCAACCTCAGGATGCTGAAGAAATTCGGCCTGTCCCCGAGGGCCCTCACAGTGTTCTACAGGAGAACCATCAAGAGCATATTGTCAGACTGCATCACAGCCTGGTACAGCAATTCCACCACCGCTGACCGCAAGGCTCTACAGAGGGTGGTACGATCAGCTGAACCCATCATTGGCCGCACACTGCCTGCCCTCCAGGACTCCAGGTGTTGTAGGAAGCCCAAGAAGATCATCATGGACCCCAGACACCCAAGCCATGGTCTGTTCTCCCAGTTTCCATCACTCAGACACAGGCAGTATAGCAGCATTATGGCAAAAACTGTAAGACTGGCAAAAACCTTCTATCCCCAGACCATCAGCCTGCTGAATAGCCACCAATAATCAGCTACCTGCTCCCCCTGTTCCCCTCCTGCCCCCCCAGACTTCCTACTCTGTAATTACACCTGCAACCCTGTACACGTAACTATTGAACTCTCTAATCTAATCCTCACCTCTCCTAATCCTCGCCAGGCTGCCTTTTAAAAAAAATGGTTCAAGGACATACTGTGCCTTCCGAAAGTATTCAGACCCCTTTACCTTTTTTACGTTACAGCCTTATTCTAAAATGTATTAAATACATTTTTTCCTCATCAATCTACACACAATACCCCATAATGACAAAGCGAAAACAGGTTTTGGGATTTTTTTTCAAACGGATTAAAAATAAAAAACAGAAATACCAAATGTACATAAGTATTCAGACCCTTTGCTATGAGATTCGAAATTGAGCTCAGGTGCATCCTGTTTTCCACTGACCATCATTGAGATGTTTCTACAACTTGATGACCTGTGGTAAATTAAATTGATTGGACATGATTTGGAAATGCACACACCTGTGTAGTTGCTGTACTAGGCGGTGATACAGCCCGACAGGATGCCTTCAATTGTGCATCTGTAAAAGTTTGTGAGGGTTTTAGGGGCCAAGCCAAATTCCTTCAGCCTCCTGAGGCTTCTTCACCACACTGTAGTGTGGTGTCGACACATGTCTTGTATTCAAGAACCTAAATGGCCTGGCTCCCTCCCCACTCAGTATTTTTGTTCAACAGAAAACCCAAACATATGGCAACATATCCACAAGGTCTACTATATAATATGCCATTTAGCAGACGCTTTTATCCAAAGCGACTTACAGTCATGTGTGCATACATTCTACGTATGGGTGGTCCCGGGAATCGAACCCACTACCCTATGAGAGGTGACTGTATAGTTCCCTTAAGGAAAAGCACCTTTAGTAAATCCGTTTTTTTTATGAGAGCTTCCCATGTCTGAAATACACTGCCATCAAGCACACATAACTGCACCACATATCACACTTTCACAAAATGCTTGAAGACATGGCTAAAGGTCAATCAGATTAGTGAACATGGTCCTTAGCTGTGTATTGCCGCTTTCCATGTTGCCTGTTGTCTGTAGCTTGTGAGGTGTGGAAACACTTTGTTGCTTTTATGAATTTTGTCTATTTTGTTCTATGTTGCTATGTTTGTATGCTACATCTTGCTTGTCTTATGTTGCTCTGTCTGTATGCTATGCCTTGCTTGTCCTATGTTGCTATTTTCTATATTGTAATTGTTTTTAATAACCTGCCCAGGGACTGCAGTTGAAAATTAGCAGGCTGGCTAAAACTGGCACTTTTACTGAAACGTTGATTAATGTGCACTGTCCCTGTAAAAATAAAATAAACTCAAACTCAAACTGTCTGTGTGGGTGGACCATTTCAGATCATTAGTGATGGGTACGCTGAGGGAGCACACCTTTACCCACATCGATGGGACCTTCTCCACTGCAGTCCCATCGATGTGGATAGGGGCGTTCTCCTTCTGCTGTTTCCTGAAGTCAACAATCAGCTCTTTTGTTTTGTTGATGTTGAGTGAGAGGTTATTTTCCTGGCACCACTCTCCCAGGGCCCTCACCTCCTCCCTGTAGGATGTCTGTCATTGTTGGTAACTAGGCCTATTATTATTATTATTACAGGAACAATGGTGGACATCTTGAAGCAAGTGGGGACAGCAGACTGGGATAGGGAGAGATTGAATATGTTCGTAAACACTCCAGCCAGCTGGGCTGCGCATGCTCTGAGGACGCAGCTATGGATGCCGTCTGGGCCGGCAGCCTTGAGAGGGTTAACGCGCTTAAATGTCTTACTCGCGTTGACCACGGAGAACGAGAGCCCACAGTCATTGGTAGTGGGCTGCGTCGGTGGCACTGTGTTATCTTCAAAACGGGAGAAGAAGGTGTTTAGCTTGTCGGTGTCCGCGACGTGGCTGGTTTTCCCTTTGTAGTCCATGATTGTCTGTAGACCCTGCCACATACACTACCGTTCAAAGGTTTGGAGTCACTTAGTAATGTCCTTGTTTTTGAAAGAAAAGCACATTTTTTGTCCATTAAAATAATATTAAATTGATCAGAAATACAGTGTTGAAATTGTTAATGACTCCGGAAATGGCAGATTTTTTATGGAATATTTATTTATTTTAACTTTATTTAACTAGGCAAGTCAGTTAAGAACAAATTCTTATTTTCAATGATGGCCTAGGAACAGTGGGTTAACTGCCTGTTCAGGGGCAGAACAACAGATTTGTAACTTGTCAGCTCGGGGATATGAACTTGCAACCTTTCAGTTATTAGTCCAACACTCTAAACACTAAGCTACCCTGCCGCCCCTGGTAAATGAAAGGGGTCTTAACTAACCCATACCATGGAGCAATAGAACAGGAAAATATATGGATTTTACAGGATGTCTGACAAAGCTGCTGTAAGAGGAGGGACAGAGAGTAAGAGAGAGAGAAAGAAAGAGAGCGAGAGAGAGAGAGGAACAAAGAGAGGAATGAGTCTTGGCATATAAGTGCTTTAAAGTAATGAGTTTAATGGCCCTGTGAGGAGGAGAGGACGGGAGAACGGGATTACGATGGCAATGCATGATCTCTGTACCAACAATCTATGTAGAAGTGTCTCTCTAATCTGAGCACATGGAGCTGCAGCATCCGACTACACAACTAGGTCTGCCTCTCCATCTCTCTCTTTCTCTCTCATCATCCCCTCCCGCTCCATATCCCCCCCATTTCTCCACTTTAAAAATGTCTCTCTCCTTGCTGTTTGTCTCGGTCTCTCTCTCTCACTCTCCATCATCTTTCTCTCTCGTCTTATCTCTGGTGTGCAGTGACACGTTGACCTGTTTTAGCAGTTGGATTTAGAGAAGCTGAGTGTCATTGTTTACAGGATTATTAAGAAGAACATTGAGTTGAGACACAACAAAGAGATACTATATGCACATTTTTGTAGTTGGGTAAGGGCTTTTTCTCGTCATTTACATATTTTGGTAAATGATAGTCCTACATATATCAGCAAAATGCATGTCATGAAGTGTACCTATCAATCTGTGGTGTGATTTGTTGAATCAACTCAACTGACAATACAAAAATACATTCCATTGCATGAGCCACTTCAGTTAGCATCATTTGAAGCATTTCACTGTTAGTTTCCACCTGTTGTTTATGAAGCATGTGACAAATACAATTTGATTACCATGGAAATGATTGCATCACAATACCTGGCAGCCATTGCGGGTGTACCTATTCGTTTACCAGTCAAATTGCCAGGGTTAGAGGTTCCAATCCTGATTTAATAGTTATATTTATATGCATCAAACTTCAAAACATTAAACAGACACCTATAGAGGCCAATTTTAGTTCAAGATGGGTTGTGGACACAGCCAGGGTCACTCTTTCCCACTCTTGCTCTCGCCCTCACCCTCCATCTCCCTCTCCCTCCATCCCTTTACCTGAAGTAGGCTCCCTGTCGTTTATCGATCCATTGAAAGAGATTTCACTTTCTCTCTGGTCAAAAAGAGAGCAAGGTCCTTTCAGCCCCTTAGAAAACACACTCACACTGTGAGGGATGGGTGGAAGGAGGGAAGCTCAGGGCACAGACTAAAAGAGAAAGTAGGCAGGACTTGATGCATTAGGAGCTTTTGAAGGACATTATTTTAAACGTTTTAGAGGAAGTTTGAGTGTTTCTACAAATTTCTCTCCGTACAGTACCATCAAATATCTTCATATTACAGAACAACATCACGTCTGTTAGTAAAAAGTATATTCCATTGAGCTACAAATAAGCCTGCACCCTGTTTACTGAAATGGCAAAGCAGGCAGAGGATGCTTTCCAGACCCTGATAACATTTCAATTGGTAAGGGGAGGAGCCAGGGTTAAACTACTTCCCCAAACCCAATCTGACAGTCCTGATAGATGACAGACAGATGGATAGAGAGATAAATATGATGCAAACAGAAAGAGAGAAGAAAATAGAGGGATCCAAACTGGTGAGGACAAAGAGAGAGAGATAAACGAGGCAGCCGTTGCAGGGAGGAAACATTAAACTGACGGGAGAAGAGACATGGAAGAGTGGATGAGTGGGATGATGAAGATAAATGTAAAGGCTGAACAAGGAGGAGACGGAGAGGAGAGAGGGAGCTGTTTCCTGTGTGGTGGTTCATTTCTTCACTATTAAATAAGGAGAGACAAAATTATCACAAAAGTCAGAGTTATACTTAAACTAAATCTTTAATAATAAGAGCAATGACTTTCAACGATTCACCATTTCTAATGATCCGTTGAGAGTGATAAAAACAAAAGTACAAAGGTATTTTATAGGCAAGATACACCCCTTTCAACCTACATGACGACCAACAGATACATAGAATGTTCACAAGGTTAAGACTCCAAACTGGAACCATCTCTTCTTGGTATGGTATAGAGCAGAAACATTAACTCATGTTCTTTAGGTTTTGTCACCCAAAGACATCGTAAATCTCCTCTGTCAGTGTTATCTCATAGAGGCCCATCCTCAGTAGAACACACACAATAGTTAACAGAATACTCTATTCTGTCGAATAAAACAACCATTATAATGCAGTACAAGTATTATAACATAATCTTGCAATTTCCCTGACACCTGTTCAAACAGACTGATCCAGCATGTGAAGCAACCATACAGAGAGGGATTGAGAGAAGGGGGGTGATAGAGGGAAAGATAAGGAGAGCTTTGATTAACCATGGAACCCAGGAAGAGTAGCTGCTAATGGGAGCAGCTAATGGGGATCCCTAATAAAATACTGACAGCCCTGCCAACTGACAAAGACGGTGAGCGGATGACAGGTTGAAAGGGGTGGAGTTGAAAAATTGTTGGGAGATGGGATGAAGGGAGGGAGTGATGTATAGAAATGAGGGAGTGGTAGAAGGAAGGAAGGAAGGAAGGAAGGAAGGAAGGAAGGAAGGAAGGAAGGAAGGAAGGAAGGAGGGAAAGAAAGAAGGAAGGAAGAAGGAAGGAAGGAAGGAAGGAAGGAAGGAAGGAAGGAAGGAAGGAAGGAAGGAAGGAAGGAAGGAAGGAAGGAAGGAAGGAAGGAAGGAAGGAAGGAAGGAAGGAAGGAAGGAAGGAAGGAAGGAAGGAAGGAAGGAAGGAAGGAAGGAAGGAAGGAAGGAAGGAAGGAAGGAAGGAAGAGAGAGAGAGAGAGGAATGGATAAAGAGGTGAAGAGTTGGTTTGTGTATGTGTCAGTAGGGCACGGCCACTGGTGTAAACAACATCACTGCCTGACAGTGTCTGTGATCTCATCTTACTGCTACAACCGAGTGAGAGAGAGAGAGAGGGGGGGGGTTGTGATTAACACTGACAGCCCTGCTAGCTGAGAAAGACGGTGAGAGGATGGCAGGATGAAAGGGGTAGAGTTTAATAAGTTGTGGGAGAAGGGATGGAGGGAGAGGGTGATGTATAGAGATGAGAGAGTGGAAGAAGGGAGGAAGGGAGAGCGGGATGGATAAAGAGTTGGTTTGTGTATGTGTCAGTATGGCAGGGCCACTGATGTAAACAACATCATTGCCTGACAGTGTCTGTGATCTCATCTTACTGATACAGTCGAGTGAGAGAGAGCATGCAAGAGAGAGAGAGAGAGAGAGAGAGAGAGAGAGAGGGGGGGGGGGGAAGAGAAGAGAGCGAGAAGAGAAAGTAGAGAGAGAGGCCAGAAAAGGAAAATGTAATAAAGGGGGAGAGGGAGGGAGGTATGTGAGGCAGGACACAGAGGGCAGGTCAGATGGTAGAAAAAGAGGGATGGGCGATGAGAGAGAGGTAGGGGGAGAGGGAGGGAGATATGTGAGGCAGGACACAGAGGGCAGGTCAGATGGTAGAAAAAGAGGGATGGGCGATGAGAGAGAGGTAGGGGGAGAGGGAGGGAGATATGTGAGGCAGGACACAGAGGGCAGGTCAGATGGTAGAAAAAGAGGGATGGGCGATGAGAGAGAGGTAGGGGGAGAGGGAGGGAGATATGTGAGGCAGGACACAGAGGGCAGGTCAGATGGTAGAAAAAGAGGGACAGGTGATGAGAGGTAGGGGGAGAGGAGAGAGAAATAATCACAAAGAGCAAGTTCTCATCCATAATCACACAGTCAGTAGCTGTAGCAGCAGCCCAGCCTATTAGTATACTGTACAGCCTTTCCCAACCCACATTCTACACACAGCACCGCATTATCAATTCAGAGGCATATCCCAGTGGGCAAAAACATGCATGGAATGAACAAAAAGGCAGATGTGGATATCATCACACAAAACAATAACACACGTTTGATGATTGAGACCTGAAGAATGGCTCCTAATACAGGCAGCTGTAGTAATCCCATTATGTAAACTTTGATCTACAGAACTGACCAACCTGCCAATTGTACATTCACAACAAGGCTATAGGCAGTGGTGGAAAAAGTACCCAATTGTCATAGTAAAAGTAAAGATACCTTAATAGAAAATGACTCAAGTAAATGTGAGTCACCCAGTAAAATCCTACTTGAGTAAAAGTCTAAAAGTATTTGGTTTTAAATACACTTAAGTATCAAAAGTAAAAGTATAAATCATTTCAAATTCCTTATATTAAGCAAACCAGACGGAACCATTTTCTTGTTTTTTTATTTATTTATTTAAAACTAATCCTGGATAGCCAGGGGCATGTGTTTAGTGGGTCTGCCAGATCAGGCAGTAGGGATGACCAGGGATGTTCTCTAGATTAGTGTGTAAATTAGACAATTTCCCTGTCCTGCATTCAAAATGTAACAAGTACTTTTGGGTGTCAGGGAAAATGTATGGATAAAAGGTACATCATTTTTATTCGGTACGTAGTGAATTAGAAGTAAAGTTGTCAAAAATATAAATAGTAAAGCAAAGTACAGATACCACCAAAAACAACTTAAGTAGTTATCCATGCGTAGTCACTTTACCTTTACCTACATGTATAAATGACCTAGACTAACCTGTATAACCTAACATTGACTCAGTACAGGTACCCCCTGTATATAGCCTTGTTATTGTTATTTTATTGTTACTTTATATTTTATTTTTATCTTTAGTTTATTTTCTTAACACTATTTATTGAACTGAATTTTTGGTTAAGGGCTCGTAAGCATTTCACAGTAAGACCTGTTATATTCGGCGCATGTGACAAATACAATTTGATTTGATTGCACAGTATTTTTTACTTAAGTACTTTACACCACTGCCTATAGGGCTTCTGAAAGTGTGGCATGTCCATTTTTCTCCCCCGTGTCAGCTAGTTAATAACGGACCCACTGTAATCAATGAGACATGATACACCTGACATACAGATGTAGGATCTTAATTTGACCTGTATTGTTGCAGAAAACTAATCCTGGAGCAAAAGTTTTTCAACATTTATTCCATAATGTTGCTTGATCTAGTTAGGCTATTAGGTTAGGCTATTAGCTGGTCAAAATGAGGCTACATGAAAAGTGCAATACTGTTAATATAACTGTGTGTGACCTAGGGTGGTCTGGTCTCACGGTCTAAACCGCTGCCTCCAGATCACATATACCGCTGCAGTTCAAATCTTGCTCACTAATATTTCAGCAAAACTCTCTTTCCCACTGTCTCTCAGGAAGAAAAGTGTGAACAAATTAAGATCCTACATCTGTACCATCAGTCAATCAATGCTGCTGGAGCCTCTTTTTACACATCAAGTCTATTTCAAGCATTTAACACACATCTAAGTGTTCACAACTAGCCTAATAAAGTGGCTTGTGCTTTTGATGTTTGCCTCCGTTTTTATGCCTCCGATGTCGTCGGCGCTGCAGTCTCACGAGACCATAGACGTCCAAATGGAGGGAAAATGCGACGCTTGGGAGTTCGACCACTTCTGAGGCACACAAATATTGGGGTGAAATATCCCTTTCAGGCAGAGCAGGGCTATTTTAGACATATTCACCAGGTACAATGATTCATCTAGCTTTCATAGTGATCCTCATTCACCTTTTTACCTTTCCTAACCCTGGAGGCACCAGAGAACCAGAGAAATCCCCTAAGTCAGTCAGACCTTTTGAGGAGAAGAAGCCTTGCGTTCTCTCCCAGTCTTTAAATGTTTTATGTTAAGGTCACAAGTATAAAAGTATGATTTCGAAGGTTAAAAGTGTATTTTTCAGTCAAGGCCACTGGGACTCACTGGAACGAAAAGTGAAACCAAGGGAACAGTACTTTTGACCTGTCGTGTGGATGCATCGGGCTAAACCTTTATAGTCTTTCTTCTACACTCAGAAGTGAAGATAAACATGGAGGGGATATAAGAGGAGCAAAGCGAGGAAAAGGAGAAAGAGAGCGCAAAAGAGAGAGGCAGAACAATAAAAAATATATTTTTCCCTAGCACTGTTTATTTGTTTATAAAAGAAGTATGAACAAGTATTTCTTTACAACACATAGAACATATCAAACTAACCGAACAACAATACACACCACATGTAAATACATAACACAACATTGTTCTCTCTCATCCTGGTCTAAATCATTTTTAGACTCAAAGGCACATTTCTAGACTTCCTTTTTTAAATTCTTTGCATATCCCAATTTGATCCTAACAGCAAATAAACAAGAATGCTGCCTATATCACAGGGCTGCAATGAAATTTCAAAAATCAGGATATAACTAAATGGGTAATTGATAGTATGAATCAATCGATCAATCACATTTATTTATAAAGCCCTTTTTACATTTACATTTAAGTCATTTAGCAGACGCTCTTATCCAGAGCGACTTACAAATTGGTGCATTCACCTTATTACATCCAGTGGAACAGCCACTTTACAATAGTGCATCTAAATCTTTTAAGGGGGGGGGGGGGTGAGAAGGATTACTTTATCCTATCCTAGGTATTCCTTAAAGAGGTGGGGTTTCAGGTGTCTCCGGAAGGTGGTGATTGACTCCGCTGTCCTGGCGTCGTGAGGGAGTGTGTTCCACAATTGGGGAGCCTGAGCAGCGAACAGTTTTGACTGGGCTGAGCGGGAACTGTACTTCCTCAGTGGTAGGGAGGCGAGCAGGCCAGAGGTGGATGAACGCAGTGCCCTTGTTTGGGTGTAGGGCCTGATCAGAGCCTGGAGGTACTGAGGTGCCGTTCCCCTCATCAGCCGATGTAACCCAGCCTAAAACCCCAAACAGCAAGCAATGCAGATGTAGAAGCACCTTGGCTAGGAAAAACTCCCTAGAAAGGCCAGAACCTAGGAAGAAACCTAGAGAGGAGCCAGGCTCTGAGGGGTGGCCAGTCCTCTTCTGGCTGTGCCGGGTGGAGATTATAACAGAACATGGCCAAGATGTTCAAACATTCATAGATGACCAGCAGGGTCAGATAATAATAATCACAGTGGTGGTCGAGGGTGCAACAGGTCAGCACCTCAGGAGTAAATGTCATGTGACTTTTCATAGCTGATTATTCAGAGTTAGAGACAGCAGGTGCGTTAGAGAGAGTTCAAAACAGCAGGTCCGGGACAAGGTAGCACGTCCAGTGAACCGGTCAGGGTTCCACAGCCGCAGGCAGAACAATTGAACCTGGATGACCAGGTGAACTGGGGACAGCAAGGAGTCATCAGGCCAGGTTGTCCTGAGGCATGATCCTAGGGCTCAGGTCCTCCGAGAGAAGTGAGAGAGAAAGAGAGAGAGAAATAGAGAGAAAGAGAGAGAGAGAGAGAGAGCGAGAGAGAGAGAGAGAGAGAGAGAGAGAGAGAGAGAGAGAGAGAGAGAGAGAGAGAGAGAGAGAGAGAGAGAGAGAGAATTGGAGGGAGGATACTTAAATTCACACAGGACACTGGATAAGACATGAGAAATACACCAGTGTCCTGAGCATGGAATCATTGTTCATTTACTGGGAGGTTAATCCCCAGTAAGATAAAGGCTTTATTTGTGTGTAGTCTATTTCGCTATTGCTCCTTGAAATAGAGAGAATATTATTTTCCAATATGCTTCCAATTTAGGACCTGACCAGTATATGTACAAGCCCAGCATAATCTGATTTACATCTTCAACATTTGCTGTTGGTTGTCAATTTTACCTTGTACATTTTATAGAGAGTCCAGTAAGTTATATTAAATGTATTATACTGAACCATTTGTGTTTTGGACTCTGTAAATTTTTAAAACACTTTTTCACACCATTTTCCATTAAATTTATTATATATTAATCTTTCACCCCATTTATCCCTTATTAAGGGAGGGAGTAGCCCCCTTGTTTTTTTTGTTTAAGAATTTATACACCGTGCATGCCAGGTGGTTTTTGGAATGGACACATTCCAATTGATTTTAATAATGTTTAAATGTAATCTGCAAACAGAATGCCTGTACAATCTGAATTATTCTAAAATGGTTGGTGGAGTTGATACATAATTTCACCATCTTCATAGAAATTACATCCAATCAATCAATCAATCAAATTCTATTTATATAGCCCTTCGTACATCAGCTGATATCTCAAAGTGCTGTACAGAAACCCAGCCTAAAACCCCAAACAGCAAGCAATGCAGGTGTAGAAGCACGGTGGCTAGGAAAAACTCCCTAGAAAGGTCAAAACCTAGGAAGGAACCTAGAGAGGAACCAGGCTATGTGGGGTGGCCAGTCCTCTTCTGGCTGTGCCGGGTGGAGATTATAACAGAACATGGCCAAGATGTTCAAATGTTCATAAATGACCAGCATGGTCGAATAATAACAAGGCAGAACAGTTGAAACTGGAGCAGCAGCACAGTCAGGTGGACTGGGGACAGCAAGGAGTCATCATGTCAGGTCGTCCTGGGGCATGGTCATTGGGCTCAGGTCCTCCGAGAGAGAGAAAGAAAGAGAGAATTAGAGAGAGCATATGTGGGGTGGCCAGTCCTCTTCTGGCTGTGCCGGGTGGAGATTCTAAAAGAACATGGCCAAGATGTTCAAATGTTCATAAATGACCAGCATGGTCAAATAATAGTAAGGCAGAACAGTTTGAAACTGGAGCAGCAGCATGGCCAGGTGGACTGGGGACAGCAAGGAGTCATCATGTCAGGTAGTCCTGGGGCATGGTCCTAGGGCTCAGGTCCTCCGAGAGAGAGAAAGAAAGAAGGAGAGAATTAGAGAACGCACACTTAGATTCACACAGGACACCGAATAGGACAGGAGAAGTACTCCAGATATAACAAACTGACCCTAGCCCCCCGACACATAAACTACTGCAGCATAAATACTGGAGGCTGAGACAGGAGGGGTCAGGAGACACTGTGGCCCCATCCGAGGACACCCCCGGACAGGGCCAAACAGGAAGGATATAACCCCACCCACTTTGCCAAAGCACACCCCCCCACACCACTGGAGTGATATCTTCAACCTGCAACTTACCATCCTGAGACAAGGCTGAGTATAGCCCACAAAGATCTCCGCCACGGCACAACCCAAGGGGGGCGCCAACCCAGACAGGATGACCACAACAGTGAATCAACCCACTCAGGTGACGCACCCCCTGCAGGGACGGCATGAGAGAGCCCCAGCTAGCCAGTAACTCAGCCCCTGTAATAGGGTTAGAGGCAGAGAATCCCAGTGGAAAGAGGGGAACTGGCCAGGCAGAGACAGCAAGGGCGGTTCGTTGCTCCAGAGCCTTTCCGTTCACCTTCCCACTCCTGGGCCAGACTACACTCAATCATATGACCCACTGAAGAGATGAGTCTTCAGTAAAGACTTAAAGGTTGAGACCGAGTTTGCGTCTCTGACATGGGTAGGCAGACCGTTCCATAAAAATTGAGCTCTATAGGAGAAAGCCCTGCCTCCAGCTGTTTGCTTAGAAATTCTAGGGACAATTAGGAGGCCTGCGTCTTGTGACCGTAGCGTACGTGTAGGTATGTACGGCAGGACCAAATCAGAGAGATAGGTAGGAGCAAGCCCATGTAATGCTTTGTAGGTTAGCAGTAAAACCTTGAAATCAGCCCTTGCTTTGACAGGAAGCCAGTGTAGAGAGGCTAGCACTGGAGTAATATGATCCAATTTTTTGGTTCTAGTCAGGATTCTAGCAGCCGTATTTAGCACTAACTGAAGTTTATTTAGTGCTTTATCCGGGTAGCCGGAAAGTAGACCATTGCAGTAGTCTAACCTAGAAGTGACAAAAGCATAGATTCATTTTTCTGCATCATTTTTGGACAGAAAGTTTCTGATTTTTGCAATATTACGTAGATGGAAAAAAGCTGTCCTCGAAATGGTCTTGATATGTTCTTCAAAAGAGAGATCAGGGTCCAGAGTAACGCCGAGGTCCTTCACAGTTTTATTTGAGACGACTGTACAACCATTAAGATTAATTGTCAGATTCAACAGAAGATCTCTTTGTTTCTTGGGACCTAGAACAAGCATCTCTGATTTGTCTGAGTTTAATAGTAGAAAGTTTGCAGCCATCCACTTCCTTATGTCTGAAACACATGCTTCTAGCGAGGGCAATTTTGGGGCTTTACCATGTTTCATTGAAATGTACAGCTGTGTGTCATCCGCATAGCAGTGAAAGTTAACATTATGTTTTCGAATAACATCCCCAAGAGGTAAAATGTATAGTGAAAACAATAGTGGTCCTAAAACAGAACCTTGAGGAACACCGAAATTTACAGTTGATTTGTCAGAGGACAAACCATTCACAGAGACAAACTGATATCTTTCCGACAGATAAGATCTAAACCAGGCCAGAACATGTCCGTGTAGACCAATTTGGGTTTCCAATCTTTCCAAAAGAATGTGGTGATCGATGGTATCAAAAGCAGCACTAAGGTCTAGGAGCACGAGGACAGATGCAGAGCCTCGGTCCGATGCCATTAAAATGTCATTTACCACCTTCACAAGTGCCGTCTCACTGCTATTATGGGGTCTAAAACCAGACTGAAGCATTTCGTATACATTGTTTGTCTTCAGGAAGGCAGTGAGTTGCTGCACAACAGCCTTTTCTAAAATGTTTGAGAGGAATGGAAGATTCGATATAGGCCGATAGTTTTTTATATTTTCTGGGTCAAGGTTTGGCTTTTTCAAGAGAGGCTTTATTACTGCCACTTTTAGTGAGTTTGGTACACATCCAGTGGATAGAGAGCCGTTTATTATGTTCAACATAGGAGGGCCAAGCACAGGAAGCAGCTCTTTCAGTAGTTTAGTTGGAACAGGGTCCAGTATGCAGCTTGAAGGTTTAGAGGCCATGATTATTTTCATCATTGTGTCAAGAGATATCGTACTAAAACACTTGAGTGTCTCTCTTGATCCTAGGTCCTGGCAGAGTTGTGCAGACTCAGGACAACTGAGGTTTGGAGGAATACGCAGGTTTAAAGAGGAGTCCGTAATTTGCTTTCTAATAATCATAATCTTTTCCTCAAAGAAGTTCATGAATTTATCACTGCTAAAGTGAAAGTCATCCTCTCTTGGGGAATGCTGCTTTCTAGTAAGCTTTGCGACAGTATCAAATAGGAATTTCGGATTGTTCTTATTTTCCTCAATTAAGTTAGAAAAATAGGATGATCGAGCAGCAGTAAGGGCTCTTCAGTACTGCACGGTACCGTCTTTCCAAGCTAGTCGGAAGACTTCCAGTTTGGTGTGGCGCCATTTCCGTTCCAATTTTCTGGAAGCCTGCTTCAGAGCTCGGGTATTTTCTGTGTACCAGGGAGCTAGTTTCTTATGAGAAATGTTTTTAGTTTTTAGGGGTGCAACTGCATCTAGGGTATTGCGCAAGGTTAAATCGAGATCCTCAGTTAGGTGGTTAACTGATTTTTGTCCTCTGGCGTCTTTGGGTAGGCAGAGGGAGTCTGGAAGGGCATCAAGGAATCTTTGTGTTGTCTGTGAATTTATAGCACGACTTTTGATGGTCCTTGGTTGGGGTCTGAGCAGATTATTTGTTGCAATTGCAAACATAATAAAATGGTGGTCCGATAGTCCAGGATTATGAGGAAAAACATTAAGATCGACAACATTTATTCCATGTGACAAAACTAGGTCCAGCGTATGACTGTGACAGTGAGTGGGTCCAGAGACATGTTGGACAAAACCCACTGAGTCGATGATGGCTCCGAAAGCCTTTTGGAGTGGGTCTGTGGACTTTTCCATGTGAATATTAAAGTCGCCAAAGATTAGAATATTATCTGCTATGACTACAAGGTCCGATAGGAATTCAGGAACTCAGTGAGAAACGCTGTATATGGCCCAGGAGGCCTGTAAACAGTAGCTATAAAAAGTGATTGAGTCGGCTGCATAGATTTCATGACTAGAAGCTCAAAAGACGAAAATGTCATTTTTTTGTAAATTGAAATTTGCTATCGTAAATGTTAGCAACACCTCCGCCTTTGCGGGATGCACGGGGGATATGGTCACTAGTGTAGCCAGGAGGTGAGGCCTCATTTAAAACAGTAAATTCATCAGGCTTAAGCCATGTTTCAGTCAGGCCAATCACATCAAGATTATGATCAGTGATTAGTTCATTGACTATAATTGCCTTTGAAGTAAGGGATCTAACATTAAGTAGCCCTATTTTGAGATGTGAGGTATCATGATCTCTTTCAGTAATGACAGAAATGGAGGTGGTTTTTATCCTAGTGAGATTACTAAGGCGAACACCGCCATGTTTAGTTTTGCCCAACCTAGGTCGAGGCACAGACACGGTCTCAATGGTGATAGCTGAGCTGACTACACTGACTGTGCTAGTGGCAGACTCCACTATGCTGGCAGGCTGGCTAACAGCCTGCTGCCTGGCCTGCACCCTATTTCATTGTGGAGCAAGAGGAGTTAGAGCCCTGTCTATGTTGGTAGATAAGATGAGAGCACCCCTCCAGCTAGGATGGAGTCCGTCACTCCTCAGCAGGTCAGGCTTGGTCCTGTTTGTGGGCGAGTCCCAGAAAGAGGGCCAGTTATCTACAAATTCTATCTTTTGGGAGGGGCAGAAAACAGTTTTGAACCAGCGATTGAGTTGTGAGACTCTGCTGTAGAGCTCATCACTCCCCCTAACTGGGAGGGGGCCAGAGACAATTACTCGATGCCGACACATCTTTCTAGCTGATATGCACGCAGAAGCTATGTTGCGCTTGGTGATCTCTGACTGTTTCATCCTAACATCGTTGGTGCCGACGTGGATAACAATATCTCTACACTCTCTACACTCGGCATTTTTAGCTTTAGCCAGCACCATCTTCAGATTAGCCTTAACGTCGGTAGCCCTGCCCCCTGGTAAACAGTGTGTGATCGCTGGATGATTCGTTTTAAGTCAAATACTGCGGGTAATGGAGTCACCAATGACTAGAGTTTTCAATTTGTCAGAGCTAATGGTGGGAAGCTTCGGCGTCTCAGACCCCGTAACGGGAGGAGTAGAGACCAGAGAAGACTCGGCCTCTGACTCCGACCCGCTGCTTAATGGGGAAAACCGGTTGAAAGTTTCTGTCGGCTGAATGAGCGACACCGGTTGAGCTTTCCTACAGCATTTCCTTCCAGAAACCGTGAGAAAGTTGTCCGGCTGCGGGGACTGTGCCAGGGGATTTACACTACTATCTGTACTTACTGGTGGCACAGACGCTGTTTCATCCTTTCCTACACTGAATCCAATCTCCCATCTGTAGCCAATCTCTCCACAATACCAGTCTATGATTGATTAAAGTGTGTGGATTGTTCCAGATGGTTGAATGAAAAAAGGTACATAAAGAGACTGCACATTTATTTCCAACAATTTTAAGAACTTTCCAAAAAGAAGATATTGCTGGATGGTCTTTCAGATATTCAGGTAGTATTCGGTATGCTATGAAGCTAAGTGGCATGGGATTGGACATTTCTTCTTCAATTGCTAACCAAGAGGGGGGTTATTTTGGTGGGTAGAGCTAGTATATACTTTGTCTTGTTACATATGCAATGTAATACGTTTTAATATCCGGAGGTGCCATACCTCCTTTATATTTTGCATTATTAGTTTACCTAAGGCGATGTGGGTTGCTTTGAATTCCATATAAAATGTAGTGATAACTTCATTGATATTCTTTAAAAAAGACGGAGGTAGATTGAGAGGCAACAGTCTTAGTTTGTAATTGATTGTTGGAGCCAATTTAATTTTTATTATTTAAATTCTTGCTCTGAACGCTAAAAACATGGAGAACCATCTCACAAAAGTCTGTTTTCAAGGAATTCACAATAGCTTCTAATTTCCCTTCAACCATGCACTTAATATTTGATGATTAGAAAAATACAAAATATATTTTAGATCTTCTAGTGCAGAAACAATATTTGAATCTGAAAGTTGGTCTTCAGTACATGGATCATTTATCAGAGTAACCTCTGACTTTTTCCAGTTTATTCTAAAGCCAGCAATCTCTGTATATTCATTGACAAACTTAAGTAGCCCCGTAATTGACGTTTCAGTATTCCTAAGAAACAACATGCAATCTGCGTACATTGTCAGTTTATACTCACACTTTCCCACCACAATTAATTCATTATCACTTTGTCGTCATGGCTTCTGCTAATGGTTCTAACGCTAAAACAAAGACCAAGGCACATCCCTGCCATGTGCCCCTCTCCAATGTATAGAAGGAGATATTATAACATTTGTTATAACGGCTGCTTTAGGGCTATTGTATATAATGGAGACCCACCTTATAAACAAAGGACCAAACCCAAATCTTTCCATTGTATAGAACAAATATCTCCATTCTATTTGATCAAATGCTTTTTTAGCATCAAGTGATAATGCTGCAGAGGGTACCTTAAACATCTCTATGCCCCATATTATAAAATGTCCTTGCATTGTCTAAGCTATATCGATTTGAAATTAAACCAAAGTGGTCAGTTGAAATCAAAAAATGTACTTTCTAAATTATTAGCAAACAGACATAGGAAAGTGTCTTAAAATCAACACTAAAGCGATTGGTCTATGGTTAGAGCATTGTATCCTAAAGTGGTATTTCCCCACTTTAGGAATGAGTGTGATAATTGCCGCAGCAGTAGTTCCATTTACAATACCATGATCCCAAAAAATATTATATAGTCTAAGCAGCATTGGTAGAAGTATAGTTACAAACCTCTTCTACAATTCTGAGGTAATAACCATTACTTCCCAGTGCCTTTCATTTTGGTAGCTCTAAAATGGCTTAATTGATTTCCTGTATTGCTATTGCTTCATCCAATTGGAACTTAGGCTCTCATCATGCAACTTTGGTAACTTAAATGGAATCCCCAAAAAGTCTTAGTCTTTCTCAGCACAATAAGTACCTGTAGCATTCTTTATGGACAGGATATACTGTATGATCATGTTGTCCTTCTCTTTATCGTTCTTGCCAGCAATTGTCCAGCCTTGTCCTCCTCTTCATAGTATGTAAACCTTAAATATGCTAATTCTGCTTCAATTGCTTTTAATTTGCAACATGTTGTATTGATGTGTCACGCCCTGGCCTTAGTTATCTGTGTTTTCTTTATTATTTTGGTTAGGCCAGGGTGTGACGTGTGATTTATTGTGTTTCGTCTTGTCTAGGGGTTTATTAGATTTATGGGGTTGTGTTCAGTGTAGTTGTCTCGGTAAGTCTATGGTTGCCTAGAGTGGTTCTCAATCAGAGGCAGGTGTTTATCGTTGTCTCTGATTGGGAACCATATTTAGGCAGCCATATTCTTTGGGTATTTTGTGGTGGTTGTTTCCTGTCTCTGTGTTCTCTGCACCAGTTAGGACTGTTTCGGTTTTGCCACGTTTTCTTATTTTGTAATTGTATAGTGTTTATGTTTTCGTCTTAAAGATGCTTAACAATAACCACGCTGCATTTTGGTCTCGCCTCTCCTCTTCGGAAGAAGAGGAGGAAATCCCTTACAGAACCACCCACCACAACAGGACCAAGCGGCATGGTAACAGGCAGCAGCAACAGCGGCCGAAGAATCAAGACTCTTGGACATGGGAGGAAATCCTCAACGGGAGAGAACCCTGGGCAAAGCCAGGGGAGTGTAGACGCCCCAAGGTGCAGCAGGAGCAGTGCAAAGAGGAATGGACATGGGAGGACGAATTGTACGGTAAAGGACCCTGGGCACAGCCAGGAGAATATCGCCGCCCCAAAGAAGAGCTGGAGGCAGCGAAGGCGGAGAAGCGCTGGTATGAGGAGGCAGCATGGCGGCGTGGATGGAAGCCCAAGAGTCAGCCCCAGAAATTTCTTGGGGGGAGGCACACAGGGCGTATGGCGAAGCCAGGTAGGAGACCTGCACCAACTTCCTGTGCTTACCGGGGGGCGAGAGAGACCGGGCAGTCACCGTGTTATGCTGTTGAGCGCACGGAGTCCCCAGTGCGGGTGCATAGCCCGGTGCGGTACATACCAGCTCCTCGTATCGGCCGAGCTAGAGTGGGCATAGAGCCAAGTGCCATGAAGCTGGCTCTACGCATCTGGTCTCCAGTACGTCTCTTTGGGCCGGCGTACATGGCACCAGCCTTGCGCATGGTGTCCCCGGTTTGCCTGCACAGCCCAGTGCGGGCTATTCCACCTTCCGCACTGGCAGGGTGACCGGGAGCATTCAACCAGGTAAGGTTGGGCAGGCTCGGTGCTCAAGAGCTCCAGTGCGCCTGCACGGTCTGGTCTATCCAGTACCACCTCCATGCATCAGCCCTCCGGTGGCAGCTCCCCGCACTCACCCTGAGGTGCGTGTCCTCGGCCCAGTACCACCAGTGCCGGCACCATGCACCAGGCCTACAGTGCGCCTCGTCTGTCCAGCGCTGCCAGAGCCTTCCTCCTCTCCAGCGCTAGCAGAGTCTCCCGTCTGTCCAGAGCCGCCAGAGTCTCCCGTCTGTCCAGAGCCGCCAGAGTCTCCCGCCTGTCCAGAGCCGCCAGAGTCTCCCGCCTGTCCAGAGCCGCCAGAGTCTCCCGCCTGTCCAGAGCCGCCAGAGTCTCCCGCCTGTCCAGAGCCGCCAGAGTCTCCCGCCTGTCCAGAGCCGCCAGAGTCTCCCGCCTGTCCAGAGCCGCCAGAGTCTCCCGCCTGTCCAGAGCCGCCAGAGTCTCCCGCCTGTCCAGAGCCGCCAGAGTCTCCCGCCTGTCCAGAGCCGCCAGAGTCTCCCGCCTGTCCAGAGCCGCCAGAGTCTCCCGCCTGTCCAGAGCCGCCAGAGTCTCCCGCCTGTCAGGAGCCGCCAGAGTCTCCCGCCTGTCAGGAGCCGCCAGAGTCTCCCGCCTGTCAGGAGCCGCCAGAGTCTCCCGCCTGTCCAGAGCCGCCAGAGTCTCCCGCCTGTCCAGAGCCGCCAGAGTCTCCCACCTGTCCAGAGCCGCCAGAGTCTCCCGCCTGTCCAGAGCCGCCAGAGTCTCCCGCCTGTCCAGAGCCGCCAGAGTCTCCCGCCTGTCCAGAGCCGCCAGAGTCTCCCGCCTGTCCAGAGCCGCCAGAGTCTCCCGCCTGTCCAGAGCCGCCAGAGTCTCCCGCCTGTCCAGAGCCGCCAGAGTCTCCCGCCTGTCAGGAGCCGCCAGAGTCTCCCGCCTGTCAGGAGCCGCCAGAGTCTCCCGCCTTTCAGGAGCCGCCAGAGTCCCCCGCCTGTCCAGAGCCGCCAGAGACTCCCGCCTGTCCAGAGCCGCCAGAGTCTCCCGCCTGTCCAGAGCCGCCAGAGTCTCCCGCCTGTCCAGAGCCGCCAGAGTCTCCCGCCTGTCCAGAGCCGCCAGAGTCTCCCGCCTGTCCAGAGCCGTCTCCCGCCTGTCCAGAGCCGCCAGAGTCTCCCGCCTGTCCAGAGCCGCCAGAGTCTCCCGCCTGTCAGGAGCCGCCAGAGTCTCCCGCCTGTCAGGAGCCGCCAGAGTCTCCCGCCTGTCAGGAGCCGCCAGAGTCTCCCGCCTGTCCAGAGCCGCCAGAGTCTCCCGCCTGTCCAGAGCCGCCAGAGTCTCCCACCTGTCCAGAGCCGCCAGAGTCTCCCGCCTGTCCAGAGCCGCCAGAGTCTCCCGCCTGTCCAGAGCCGCCAGAGTCTCCCGCCTGTCCAGAGCCTCTCCCGCCTGTCCAGAGCCGCCAGAGTCTCCCGCCTGTCCAGAGCCGCCAGAGTCTCCCGCCTGTCCAGAGCCGCCAGAGTCTCCCGCCTGTCAGGAGCCGCCAGAGTCTCCCGCCTGTCAGGAGCCGCCAGAGTCTCCCGCCTGTCAGGAGCCGCCAGAGTCTCCCGCCTGTCCAGAGCCGCCAGAGTCTCCCGCCTGTCCAGAGCCGCCAGAGTCTCCCGCCTGTCCAGAGCCGCCAGAGTCTCCCGCCTGTCCAGAGCCGCCAGAGTCTCCCGCCTGTCCAGAGCCGCCAGAGTCTCCCGCCTGTCAGCCAGGATCCGCCAGTCAGCCAGGATCCGCCAGAGCCGCCAGTCAGCCAGGATCCGCCAGAGCCGCCATTCAGCCAGGATCCGGCAGAGCCGCCATTCAGCCAGCATCCGGCAGAGCCGCCATTCAGCCAGGATCCGGCAGAGCCGCCAGTCAGCCAGGTTCCGCCAGAGCCGCCATTCTGCCAGGATCCGGCAGAGCCGCCATTCAGCCAGAAGCGGCCAGAGCCGTCAACCAGCCTGAGCTACCTCTTAGTCCTGAGCTACCCCTCAGTCCCGAGCTGACCCTCAGTCCAGTGGGGCCCTCTGTTAGGGTTCTTAGGCCAAGGTCGGTGGCGAGGGTCGCCACTCAAAGGACGCTAAGACGGCGGACTAAGACTATGTTGGAGTGGGGTCCACGTCCCGCGCCAGAGCCGTCACCGTGAGTAGACGCCCACCCAGACCCTCCCCTATGGGTTTCGGTGTGCGGCCGGGAGTCCGCACCTTTGGGGGTCACGCCCTGGCCTTAGTTATCTGTGTTTTCTTTATTATTGTGGTTAGGCCAGGGTGTGACATGGGTGATTTTATTGTGTTTCGTCTTGTCTAGGGGTTTATTAGATGTATGGGGTTGTGTTCAGTGTAGTTGTCTTGGTAAGTCTATGGTTGCCTAGAGTGGTTCTCAATCAGAGGCAGTTGTTTATCGTTGTCTCTGATTGGGAACCATATTTAGGCAGCCATATTCTTTGGGTATTTTGTGGGTGGTTGTTTCCTGTCTCTGTGTTCTCTGCACCAGTTAGGACTGTTTCGGTTTTGCCACGTTTTCTTATTTTGTAATTGTATAGTGTTTACATTTTCATCTCTATTAAAGATGCTTAACAATAACCACGCTGCATTTTGGTCCTCCTCTCCTTCCCAGGAAGAAAACTGTTACATGATGTTTAACCATCTTTGTTGATTAACATTAGGTGCGTTCATAGTAGAATTACCTAATTCTAGCACTTACATTTTCCAACTCAGTTTTTTTCAATACATTTCCTCCTTTTACAGCCAGAATAACATAACCCCCCTGAAAAACAGCAAAGCATGAGGAAATAAGCTACTGTTTCAGACACATTTCAGAGACTTCCTGGAAAGTGTTGTATGTCGCAATCCTCGGAAATCAGAATCTGAGGTTACTTATAACCTTGTTCCTGACGCAAGATCTCACAAAGGGTTTTTGGTAGTCTAAAAGAACTGTGTGTATGTGTTTCTCCAGGCCACTGTAGGGAGGTTGTGGCCGGTCATGGGACATGAGGTTAACCATGAAAAACAGGAAGTGAGTGTTCACTGCCATTTACTCAATAAATGGAATATCCTTATTACACACGTATCAGAGAGAGTGTGGTTGGTCAACACAACAGAGGAAAGACAGACTAGAGCTGAGAGGGAGATCAGCTCACTGGTAAAGGTTTGTTTATTCAAGCCAAGGCTGATGTTATTCTCAAGGCTGATGTCAATCCCGACAACAAGTATTAAAAAAATACAAAAATATATCAGCTGATTAGCTGTATCAAAGTCACCCCAGTTACTAGGTTTTGCAGATTATCAGTTACTACCATGCCATAAAAAAAATATTCAAGAATGTTATGCACAGTTCAGACTCGGAATTTAAGTCAAATAGGATAGAAATTCAGAGTGGGTTGGCACAGTTCAGAGCTATTCTTGAAGTACCGATTCGTTTCATATAACCACTCTCACCACTGCAGACTTCCTCGTTGGTTTTGGGTCGAATTCAGGCCTAACAACGACCTCTTCTGTGTTAAAAAACCCACAAAAGATGCAAAGAAAGACGATTCACACACCAGTGCAGCGCTGAAGTTAATGTTTGAAACAGTGAATATGATCGCTTCGCCTCATGTCTATGACCACGTCACTCCCATGATAAAAATGTCAAAACACATGGACTCGAGTCTATACTTGCTTTTACACAACAGGTTACCTGCATTAAAATGTTTAATTCCAAAACCATACATTTTTCAGCAAAACGTGATACTTCATTCACTAACACTAGTTGTCAAGTGCAATTTTACGCGTTCTCTGGTTGTTAGTTCTACTGCCCAAGCGCTGGTTGACAGTTCCAGAACATTTGTTATCGAGGGATGCTGTCCATGGTTCTGAAAACATCGCAGGTCTATGCATAATAATAGGGTACCCCTAATGTGATGTAGGTTACCTGAAGGTTACATGAAGTAACCTCATATCTTATTTCCCTGAAACATTGTAGCAAAGGCATCGACACAGCAGATCATAGATCATAGGTTTTTTTCAGATCACAGCATCGACAGGTCACAGCATCGACAGCTATTTATTTATGAAACACATTGAATTGCATTTCCGTTCGGTGTGCAATTAGTGAAGTAGCTGTCAAACACCGGGGTCTCAAGCGCAGTTGGGCGCCATTTCTCAGGAACGGATGCCTTGTTGTCTCTCCCAACTGTTAGGATGTTACCCCATCTCCTCTTGTTTTCCGTCTACGGCTTCCAATAGCTCCTAAGAGAGCTTTCAGCCCTGTGCCCTCTCACACTCAATATCTCTCTGGCCTCCAGACCGGCATCGGAGACCAGCTGGATGGTAGTCATCCTGATGCAGTGGTTGGTAAACCTATGGGATGTGACAGCCTCCTACAGAGAGAGAAATAGAGATTGCTCTATGACAATGATTCTATTCATGCTCATTTTATTAATATACTGTATAGCAGCCTAGTTACATAATTTGAACAAAACATTATACCTTGCACAGACGGGGCAGCATTGATGAAAGTCCCATCGACTCTATGGTATACCACACGTTGTCATCATCAGCAAGCTTTCGTCTGGGGTGTAGATAAAAAGCTGAGGAATGTTTGGGGAATTTAGAGAGATATTTTTTCCAGCGACGCCACGGGGTTGAGCTCGTTCCCTGGGTCCTCATACATGCAGCCGTGATGTGTCTTTCCAATGATTTTTTTGTGGTCATTGGTTTCTTCATTGAAACTCATTATCGCATATCTCGAACCATTCTCATACTCTTTTATTACAAATGAGTCTGGCTTCAGTTTTCGGTTTCCTTCGCTGCCTCTTCGGTCAAAGTGCAACTGCACATCAAACCACACCTTATTCAGTAATCCTCTAGAGATGGCGGGGCTCGTCAGACTTGCAGAGTTTTAGGTCCAGCTGTGTTACAGTACCTTCGGAAAGTTTTCAGACTCCTTCACCTTTTTTTTTTTTTTTACATTACAGCCTTATTCTAAAATGGATTACATGTATTTTTTTTTCGCTCAACAATCTACACACAACACTCCATAACACAAAAGCGAAAATAGCTTTATAGACATCTCTGCTATGAGACTCAAAATTGAGTTCAGGTGCATCCTGTTTCCATTGATCACCCTTGAGATGTTTCTACAACTCGATTGGAGTCCACCTGTGGTAAATTCAATTGATTGGACATGATTTGGAAAGGCACACACCTGTCTAAATAAGGTCCCACAGTTGACAGTGCATGTCAGAGCAAAAACCAAGCCATGAGGTCGAAGGAATTGTCTGTAGAGCTCCGAGACAGGATTATGTTGAGGCACAGATCTAGGGAAGGGTAACAAAAAATGTCTGCAGCATTGAACGTCTCCAAGAACACAGTGGAAATGGAAGAAGTTTGGAACCACCAAGACTCATCCTAGAGCTGGCAGCCTGGCCAAACTGAGCAATCGGGGGAGAAGGGCCTTGGTCAGGGCGGTGACCAAGAACCCGATAGTCACTCTGACGGAGCTCCAGAGTTCCTCTGTCGAGATGGGAGAACCTTCCAGAAGGACAACCATCTCTGCAGCACTAAAGCAATCAGGCCTTTATGGTAGAGTGGCCAGACAGAAGCCACTCCTTAGTAAAAGGCACATGACAGCCCGCTTGGAGTTTGCCAAAAGGCCCCTAAAGAACTCTGACCATGAGAAACAAGATTCTCTGGTCTGATGAAACCAAGATTGAACTCTTTGGCCTGAATGACAAGCGTCACGTCTGGAGGAAACCAGGCACCGCTCATCACCTGGTCAATAACATCCCTATGGTGAAGCATGGTGGTGGCTCCTGAGTGGCACAGCGTTCTAAGGCACTGCATCTCAGTGCTAGAGGAATCACTACAGACCCTGGTTTGATTCCAGGCTGTATCACAACCGGCCGTGATTGGGAGTCCCACAGGCTCTGCGCACAATTGGCCCAGTGTCGTACGGATTAGGTTAGGCCGGGGTAGGCTGTCATTGTAAATAACCATTTTTCTTAACCGCCTTGCCTAGTGAAATAAAAGTGAAATAAAAAAAATACAAAACTGCTGTGGGGATGTTTTTCAGGGACTGGGAGACTAGTCAGGATAAAGGGAATGATGAATGGAGCAAAGTACAGAGAGATTGTTAATGAAAATCCGCTCCAGAGCACTCAGGACCTCAGACTGGGGCGAAGGTTCATCTTCCAACAGGACAACAACCCTAAGCACACAGCCAAGGCAACTCAGGAGTGGCATTGGGACATGTCTCAATGTCCTTGATTGGCCCAGCCAGAGCCCGGACTTGAATCCGATCTAACATCTCTGGAGAGACCTGAAAATAGCTGTGCAGCGATGCTCCCCATCCAATACAGGTGTGCCAAACTTGTAGTGTCATACCCAAAAAGATTTGAGGCTGTAATATCTGCCAAAGGGTCTGCTAAAGGGTCTGAATACTTATGTAAATGTGATATTTACATTTTATAAATGAGCAAAAATGTAACAAAAATTTGTTTTTGCTTTGTCATTATGGGGTACTATGTGTAGATTGATGAGGGGAGAAACCTATTTCATCCATTTTCGAATAAGGCTGTAAAGTAACAAAACGTGGAACAATTGAAGGGGTTTGAATACTTTTCAAATGCACTGCATATCTGGGTGGTGGCTGGTTCTGTCCCTGCTCTCCCTCTCAGCTGTTTAATGATACCAGCAAAGATATTGTTTGAGTTCAGGAACTCAGTATCTCTCATCAGGCACCAAGACCGGCTCATTGGAAGCTCATTCTGTCACGCCCTGATCTGTTTCACCTGTCCTTGTACTTGTCTCCACCCCCTCCAGGTGTCGCCCATCTTCCCCATTATCCCCTGGGTACTTATACAACGCTATAGCGCCCGTGGCTACACCCCTGGAAGCTGAGACCTTTCCCCCCTGCTCCAAAATCATTAGCCCCTCTACTGCTTGTCTTCTGTTGTTCCGTATACTTCCTAGTTTTCTTGTCTAGATGTAAAAAAAAAAAAAAAAAGTTTTGAGGCTCCAGTTTCTGGGAGAGACGCTGCCCGGAAGTTACTCCAGCTTCGGCAGAACTCCCTCTGTGTGACGGACTATGTGGTGGATTTCCGCATTCTAGCAGAGGAGGGTGCCTGGAACTCGGAAGCGCTGTTCAACATGTTCCTGCACGGATTATTGGAGGAATGAAAGGACGAGCTTGCAGCCCGGGAACTACCGACAGATCTCGACTGATCACTTTAACCATCCAGATCGATGGTCGGCTAAGGGAACGTAGGAGGGAGAAGAGTTTTGATTGCGGTCGCAATCGCTACTCAAGGATCCCACCTTGCATCTGATGAACTCCGGAAGTCCCCGGCGTCTCCGAACCCGAGAGAATCCGAGCTTACCCGAGTTCCTCCAAGAGCCCCTGAAGACAGCAAATGTGCCTCTTCCCGAGCAGATGGAGCTTGGCTGGGCTAGGCAGTCTCCAGCCAAACGCGTACACAGACTTAACACTCAGAGTTGTCTGTAATTGCGGTACTCCCAGTCATTATGTGGCTACCTGTCCCTTCAAGAGACTTAGCTCATTGGTAGGAATGAGTACTCTGGTGGGTCTTAAGGAAAATGTAGCTTCTCCCGTTCTGCCACACTCATTGCCTGAAATCAGCTTTGCCTGGCCTGGGACGTCTTCCTGGGGGCTCGGAAATTGCCCTGGACCTCTCCACCATTCCCGCGGAGTACCAGGACCTTCGGGAGGGGTTCAGTAAGGTCCGGGCCACTTTGCTTCCACAACACCGACCGGTACCCAAGGATGTTAAGCTGGATGCGCTGTCACGCCGCTATAGCCCAGCGGCTACACCCCTGGAAGCCGAGACTTTTCCCCCTGCTCCAAAATCATTAGCCCCTCTGTATATTTCCTACTTTTCATGTGTCTAGATGTAAACCCATGTCTCAATGCCCTTTGTCTCCCACCTGGTCTATTTCACCTGTCCTTGTGCTTGTCTCCACCCCCTCCAGGTGTCGCCCATCTTCCCCATTATGCCCTGGGTACTTATGTTCCCCATTATGCCCTGGGTACTTACCTGTGTTCTCTGTTTGTCTGTTGCCAGTTTGTTTGTCATGTCAACAAGCGTTTTGTCTCAGCTCCTGTTTTCCCCAGTCCTGGTTTTGAATGAGTACTCTGGTGGATCTCAAAACTAGTTTTGACCCTTGCCTGTCCTGACTCTGAGCCCTCCTGCCTGACCACTCTGCCTGCCCCTGACCCCGAGTTTGCCTGTCGTCCTGTGCCTTTGCCCCTACTCTGGATTACCAACCTCTGCCTGACCTGAGCCTGCCTGCCATCCAGTACCCTTGCCCCACTACTCTGGATTATCAACCTCTTCCTGTCTTGACCTGTCGTTTGCCTGCAACTGTTGCTGTAATTAACTTTGTTACTTCAATACAGTCTGCATTTGGGTCTTACCTAAAACGTGATATGTTCATGTGGCGGTTTAGGCTGGCCCACAGTCCAGCGAAGCTGCTGATTCCATATCGGTCTTCTTTTGATAAAACAAATCAAAAGTGACTTACAAATTGTCCATGACAAATTACAGGTGGCAGGTGTAGTAGTTTAAACTAGGGCTTAGTCATTTACACATGATGACCATCTCCCAACCAATCAAAACAAATACTATTGACCTTTATAATACTTGGTAGATGACAAAAGGAACAAGATCTGATATAAACATTGTAATGAGAGTAGCAAGTGTGGCCTGTGGATAGCAGCTCCTGTAACGTCAGTGTGGTATGCCTGTATGGGAAGGAAGAAGCATATCCTCAGTAACTCTCCCATCTCAGTGGCTTCCTGTCCTCAGCAGTAATCACACAGACCACTCAACACACCTCTTGAACACACCACTGGAGTGACTGAGAAACAGCAACAGAGACAGAGAGAGAGCGAGAGACAGAGAGAGAGAAAGCTAGTGAAAGAGAGAGAGAGAGAGCAGAGTGAATGAGAGCCAGATAAAAGGGGAGAGAAAGGTGGAGGAATAGAATGAACAAGATACATAGAATTTGTGAAGAGCAGAAGGGAGAACAATAGAAAGAAAAGGAGAGCCTTAAAAGCGAGATGGAGCCGGGGATATTACTTTCTGCTAAAATGATGTTGCCACGAGCAGCACTGCAGATATTGCAATAAGTAAGATGCAAGACTTTGTGGTCTCACACAGTCACACACAATATCTCTGCATGTGCATGGGTTTGCTTCACGCTGTTTCAGAGTGGTAGCAACGGGACCAAAACAGAGGAGAAGTTTAGCATTGTGCTTCAATGCTCTTAGTTGTTGCAGAAATTTACCCACTATGCCAGGGGTTTCAAACATATGGCCGGAACCTGCGAGCGAGGGCCCCGATAAGGCCCTCGGGTGGTTTGAGAAAAACATATACTTTAAAATGACTAAAACCAAACTGTGTAGAAATGAATGATAATGGACCTACATCTCTACAGTTTCTTGACTGTGTCCAGCTTGCTAATAAGCACCGAAATTAAAGCTAGACAGTTGGGGAGTATCAAAAATTCAGAAAAATAAGAAATATAACACATTTTCACAAGGCCCTCTAGACCTCATTCCTCCAAAATGTGGCCCCCAGGTCAAAATGAGTTTGACAGCCCTGCAGTATGTCGTTTACTTTGTGCATCGATGTCAGGGATAGACAACTAGCAGCCCGCGGGCCCCCTTTTTGTAGGCTCAGAAACTCAGTCGGGGTCTCAACTTAATGTTGAGAGTTAGAATAGTAGAATACACAAGGTGCAATTCAGAAAATGTGGTTGTGCAGCTGCAGTTTTTCTCTTGTTCGGTCAATAACTGACAGTTACTCAATTTAGAATGGTAAATTAGTCTAACCAGCTATCTAAACTTGACTTGTAGTGGTGTGGGGGCTGTGCTTTGGCAAAGTGGGTGGGGTTATATCCTTCCTGTTTGGCCCTGTCCGGGGGTGTCCTCGGATGGGGCCACAGTGTCTCCTGACCCCTCCTGTCTCAGCCTCCAGTATTTATGCTGCAGTAGTTTATGTGTCGGGGGCTAGGGTCAGTTTGTTATATCTGGAGTACTTCTCCTGTCCTATTCGGTGTCCTGTGTGAATCTAAGTGTGCGTTCTCTAATTCTCTCCTTCTCTCTTTCTTTCTCTCTCTCGGAGGACCTGAGCCCTAGGACCATGCCCCAGGACTACCTGACATGATGACTCCTTGCTGTCCCCAGTCCACCTGGCCATGCTGCTGCTCCAGTTTCAACTGTTCTGCCTTACTATTATTCAACCATGCTGGTCATTTATGAACATTTGTTCACTACTAAAAACACTACTGTTTTTAGCTAGCTTTCCCAATTCAACACCTGTGATTACTGTATGCCTCGCTGTATGTCTCTCCCAAATGTCAATATGCCTTGTATACTGTTGTTCAGGTTAGTTATCATTGTTTTAGTTCACAATGGAGCCCCTAGATCCACTCTGCATACCCCTGTTACCTCCTTTGTCCCACCCCCCACACATGCGGTGACCTCACCCATTACAACCAGCATGTCCAGAGATACAACCTCTCTCATCATCACCCAGTGCCTGGGCTTACCTCCGCTGTACCCGCACCCCACCATACCCCTGTCTGCGCATTATGCCCTGAATATATTCTACCATGCCCAGAAACCTGCTCCTCTTATCGTCTGCCCCCAACGCTCTAGGCGACCAGTTTTGATAGCCTTTAGCCGCACCCTCATACTACTCCTTCTCTGTTCCGCGGGTGATGTGGAGGTAAACCCAGGCCCTGCATGTCCCCAGGTACCCTCATTTGTTGACTTCTGTGATCGAAAAAGTCTTGGTTTTATGCATGTCAACATCAGAAGCCTCCTCCCTAAGTTTGTTTTACTCACTGCTTTAGCACACTCTGCTAACCCTGATGTCCTTGCCGTGTCTGAATCCTGGCTCAGGAAGGCCACCAAAAATTCAGAGATTTCCATACCCAACTATAACATCTTCCGTCAAGATAGAACTGCCAAAGGGGCGGAGTCGCAGTCTACTGCAGAGATAGCCTGCAAAGTAATGTCATACTTTCCAGGTCCATACCCAAACAGTTTGAACTACTAATTTTGAAAATTACTCTCTCCAGAAACAAGTCTCTCACTGTTGCCGCCTGCTACCGACCCCCGTCAGCTCCCAGCTGTGCCCTGGACACCATTTGTGAATTGATCGCCCCCCATCTAGCTTCAGAGTTTGTTCTGTTAGGTGACCTAAACTGGGATATGCTTAACACCCCGGCAGTCCTACAATCTAAGCTAGATGCCCTCAATCTCAATCAAATCATCAAGGAACCCACCAGGTACAACCCTAACTCTGTAAACAAGGGCACCCTCATAGACGTCATCCTGACCAACTGGCCCTCCAAATATACCTCCGCTGTCTTCAACCAGGACCTCAGCGATCACTGCCTCATCGCCTGTATCCGCCACGGAGCCGCAGTCAAACGACCACCCCTCATCACTGTCAAACGCTCCCTAAAACACTTCTGTGAGCAGGCCTTTCTAATCGACCTGGCCCGTGTATCCTGGAAGGACATTGACCTCATCCCGTCAGTTGAGGATGCCTGGTCATTCTTTAAAAGTAACTTCCTCACCATTTTAGATAAGCATGCTCCGTTCAAAAAATGCAGAACCAAGAACACATACAGCCCTTGGTTCACTCCAGACCTGACTGCCCTCGACCAGCACAAAAACATCCTGTGGCGGACTGCAATAGGATCAAATAGCCCCCATGATATGCAACTGTTCAGGGAAGTCAGGAACCAATACACGCAGTCAGTCAGGAAAGCTAAGGCCAGCTTCTTCAGGCAGAAGTTTGCATCCTGTAGCTCCAACTCCAAAAAGTTCTGGGACACTGTGAAGTCCATGGAGAACAAGAGCACCTCCTCCCAGCTGCCCACTGCACTGAGGCTAGGAAACACGGTCTCCACCGATAAATCCATGATTATCGAAAACTTCAATAAGCACTTCTCAACGGCTGGCCATGCCTTCCGCCTGGCTACTCCAACCTCGGCCAACAGCTCCGCCCCCCCGTAGTTCCTCACCCAAGCCTCTCCAGGTTCTCCTTTACCCAAATCCAGATAGCAGATGTTCTGAAAGAGCTGCAAAACCTGGACCCGTACAAATCAGCTGGGCTTGACAATCTGGACCCGCTATTTCTGAAACTATCTGCCGCCATTGTCGCAACCCCTATTACCAGCCTGTTCAACCTCTCTTTCATATCGTCTGAGATCCCCAAGGATTGAAAGCTGCCGCAGTCATCCCCCTCTTCAAAGGGGAGACACCCTGGACCCAAACTGCTATAGACCTATATCCATCCTGCCCTGCCTATCTAAGGTCTTCGAAAGCCAAGTCAACAAACAGGTCACTGACCATCTCGAATCCCACCGTACCTTCTCCGCTGTGCAATCTGGTTTCCGAGCCGGTCACGGGTGCACCTCAGCCACACTCAAGGTACTAAATGATATCATAACCGCCATCGATAAAAGACAGTACTGTGCAGCAGTCTTCATCGACCTCGCCAAGGCTTTCGACTCTGTCAATCACCAAATTCTTATCGGCAGACTCAACAGCCTCGGTTTTTCGGATGACTGCCTTGCCTGGTTCACCAATTACTTTGCAGACAGAGTTCAGTGTGTCAAATCAGAGGGCATGCTGTCCGGTCCTCTGGCAGTCTCTATGGGGGTGCCACAGGGTTCAATTCTCGGGCCGACTCTTTTCTCTGTATATATCAATGATGTTGCTCTTGCTGCGGGCGATTCCCTGATCCACCTCTACGCAGACGACACCATTCTATATACTTTCGGCCCGTCATTGGACACTGTGCTATCAAACCTCCAAACGAGCTTCAATGCCATACAGCACTCCTTCCGTGGCCTCCAACTGCTCTTAAACGCGAGTAAAACCAAATGCATGCTTTTCAACCGATCGCTGCCTGCACCCGCATGCCCGACTAGCATCACCACCCTGGATGGTTCCGACCTTGAATATGTGGACATCTATAAGTACCTAGGTGTCTGGCTAGACTGCAAACTCTCCTTCCAGACTCACACCAAACATCTCCAATCAAAAATCAAATCCAGAGTCGGCTTTCTATTCCGCAACAAAGCCTCCTTCACTCACGCTGCCAAGCTTACCCTAGTAAAACTGACTATCCTACCGATCCTCGACTTCGGCGATGTCATCTACAAAATGGCTTCCAACACTCTACTCAGCAAACTGGATGCAGTCTATCACAGTGCCATCCGTTTTGTCACTAAAGCACCTTATACCACCCACCACTGCGACTTGTATGCTCTAGTCGGCTGGCCCTCACTACATATTCGTCGCCAGGCCCACTGTCATTCACAAGTCCATGCTAGGTAAAGCTCCGCCTTATCTCAGTTCACTGGTCACGATGGCAACACCCATCCGTAGCACGCGCTCCAGCAGGTGTATCTCACTGATCATCCCTAAAGCCAACACCTCATTTGGCCGCCTTTTGTTCCAGTACTCTGCTGCCTGTGACTGGAACGAATTGCAAAAATCGCTGAAGTTGGAGACTTTTATCTCCCTCACCAACTTCAAACATCAGCTATCCGAGCAGCTAACCGATCGCTGCAGCTGTACATAGTCTATAGGTAAATAGCTCACCCTTTTTCACCTACCTCATTCCCATACTGTTTTTATACTGTTTTTATTTATTTACTTTTCTGCTCTTTTGCACACCAATATCTCTACCTGTACATTCCCATCTGATCATTTATCACTCCAGTGTTAATCTGCAAAATTGTATTATTCGCCTACCTCCTCATGCCTTTTGCACACATTGTATATAGACTGCCCATTTTTTTCTACTGTGTTATTGACTTGCTAATTGTTTACTCCATGTGTAACTCTGTGTTGTCTGTTCACACTGCTATGCTTTATCTTGGCCAGGTCGCAGTTGCAAATGAGAACTTGTTCTCAACTAGCCTACCTGGTTAAATAAAGGTGAAATAAAAAAATAAAAAAAATAAAAATTTGAACATCTTGGCCACGTTCTGTTATAATCTCCACCCGGCACAGCCAGAAGAGGACTGGCCACCCCACATATGCTCTCTCTAATTCTCTCTTTCTTTCTCTCTCTCGGAGGACCTGAGCCCTAGGACCGTGCCCCAGGACTACCTGACATGATGGCTCCTTGCTGTCCCCAGTCCACCTGACTGTGCTGCTGCTCCAGTTTCAACTGTTCTGCCTTATTATTATTTGACCATGCTGGTCATTTATGAACATTTGAACATCTTGGTCATGTTCTGTTATAATCTCTACCCGGAACAGCCAGAAGAGGACTGGCCACCCCACATAGCCCGGTTCCTCTCTAGGTTTCTTCCTAGGTTTTGGCCTTTCTAGGGAGTTTTTCCTAGCCACCGTGCTTTTACACCTGCATTGTTTGCTGTTTGGGGTTTTAGGCTGGGTTTCTGTACAGCACTTTGAGATATCAGCTGATGTACGAAGGGCTATATAAATACATTTGATTTGATTTGATTTGATTAGTAATCATGGTCAAATTACCGACCGGGGCCCCCATTGATTTTGTTGGTCTCTCTAATTCAGATATCATATTCAAAACCGCGAACATTTCATGGTGTTAATAGACGGTTTTTGACAGTAAAAAATTATAGAAAAGGAGATTGACAAATAAAATTGGCACTGGACAAAAAATCCCATTGCGAAATAGTGCTTTTTAACCTATTCATTGATGAAAATACAAGTTGATGTAAATACATTTGACTGGTCATGCTTAACGGTTATGGGTTAGTTTGCATAATTTTGTGGAATTAAATTGGTGCATGTGTATATTCGTTATGTATCTTATTTCTCACCTGCGCACAGCATATAGATACAGTGCCTTTTAGCAGAAAATCTGTCAGACAGCACTTTTGTAAGCCCAATCATCGGGCAACAATTCTAAATGCAATCGTGTATTAAAAAAAGCTTTTTATTTATCAACTGGTAATTGAAGAGCGCTTCCATTCAAATATATAGGCAAAGGAAGGCAGGCTTCATCAGCGCGTCACACACCGCTTTGCAATGAGCTGGAGGCAGTATATATTTTTAAAATGTATAGCCACTTAATTGTTTGAAACCTGAACGTTTTACTACATATGAGGCATGTTTTACCTTGCTTCAAAGTAGCCTAGGTAGCCTTTTAATGTGTGTGAAAATGAAACAATGAAAGTGAAACCATTGTTGACATACGGTAAAAGATACTACGATAAATAGAATTTAAACAGCAAACAAACTAAATATGTTTTTACAACCATTGAGAATTACAATAGTTCCTCAATGTATTTGAAAAATCTTTCCAGCTCTCTCCATTTCGATAACCACAGCGTGAAAGTGTAAAATATCATGCTCTGATCCAATGGAAACGTCATAAAATAGCCCATCCTGATTTCTTCTTATCAGTGCTTGACTTCGACTGAAATAGGTTCTGGTACTCATTTTGGGTGCTGGTACTTGTTAAATAAATGTCAAATAAAATAATTACAATTGTTTTAAAACAATTCTATCGAAATGAAAATGATACAAACCTAAAACGACGTAAAAAAAATTGCCTACATAAAGCCGACAAAATAAAAACATAGCAGCCTGCAGGTAAAAAATATCCTGATAAAAATAAATATCCTATACATTTCATTGCCTACACATGGCCTTTCTGCAACGAGCTCGAATATGTGTATGGCATGAAGATTGCTGCTAGCGAACTTGCAACATTGTATAAAATATTCTGGACAATGAACCAGTGAGCTCTGGAAAGTTACAGTACAGCTGTAGGCTATTTGTGCAAGGGATAAGAATTAGTGTTTGGCTTGAGCAGGAGATCACCGGAGCCTTGTAACGGCACCTCAAATGTTCTACTGCTTAATTACGCTCCTGTTCCTCTTGTAGAATATTAGCTCAAAAGCATTGTGAAAGTCCTGCACCTAAATATAACAAGGACTTAATGAGCCCCAGCTGTGGGCCAAGGCGGGGCTAAGTGGCCGCTTGGCCACCTGAGATTAACCACCCTTTTTCTCTCTTAAAACCTGTTGGGGATAGGGCTGTTTACTGCCCCCTCTGGAGTAATTGCGTGCCCATAGTAAACATTAAAAAAAAAGTTGCTAATATATGCAAATAAAAAATATTATTGAATAGAAAACACTCTAAAGCTTCTAATACCGTTTAAATTATGTCTGTATGTAAAGTAGAACTCTCAGGGCAGTCATTCTCCCAAACTCTCTCTTGTCATCAGAAAAGTTGGCCCAACTTCGACGTCATCGCCCCCACCCTTCCCAAGCACCTACAGTCTCTTTGTCTTCAGCGTGATGTCTGCTTCCAATGGGGCTTCTCATTGTGAGAATCGCGTGCTCACGAGAGTTTTGGCGGGCCGAAACCTTCCGGTCACGGGAAAAAACAGGTTACTCTCATGCGCGCTCTGCTCCGGTCCTGTCTTTTTTCCAAGATTGATTAAACGGTGCCTGTGTTTCTGTTCGTCCTCACAATTGCTGTACACCTTTATAACATGTTAAATCTTGATTATGAACTTAGTTTGACAAGTTTAGTCAACATATAATATGTAATTTCAATGTTTTGGTGCGCATCCACTTGACTTTTGGCTGCATTTCAACCGAAATGTGTCATGTTTGAGAACCGAAAGACAGAGACTGCAAAACTAAACGCTGTTTTTGGTAAGTATAATTTATGTGGTAAATTTGGGTTTCTGTGGACTCCAAGATAGAGGAGCCATAATGCTACTTTTTGAGCGCCGACTCATAGTATAGCCTAGTGAACGAAACCTGTAACGTTAAAAATAAATGTAACACAGCGATTGCATTCAGAAGAAGTATATCTTCCTATATATATGTAGAACATGCATATTTAGTCAAAGTTTATGATGTATATTCCTTGTTAGCTGACGTTATCTGCCGGAGCTATCGTCATTTCTCAGGACATTTGAGTAGCATTTTTTGAACGA